>NC_089814.1:23361590-23599090 GCF_029633855.1 Hoplias malabaricus
CCATGCACAGCTTAGACTCAAGCTAAAAGTCCAGCAGCGTATGACACAGGCCATCAAGCCATTTTCATTAGTTTCGTGGAGAGCAGATCTGCCTTTCACGTGGGAAGTCGGTCTCCTCTGCCCTAACGAGGGGGGAGCTTCTGGACAAAGTCCATGCGGTCGGATTGGAAAACTGCCCTGCGATTGTGACTGCTGTCGGAGTAATGTGTTCAGCGCCTCGCTGGAAAATCAAAGAAAGGGCCACTGCGCCACGGGCAAAGTGGCTGATTTCGGTACGGCCAAGTCTCCAAGACGCAGGGTCCTGGCTCACGGTAAAGTGCAGGTGTATTTCACCATGTAAAGAATTGATCAGTACGTCAGTCCAAAGTCAAGCTGTACTGGTCCCATGTGGCCTGTGGAATCTCAAGGTGGCCTCGAGGAGTGTAGCTGGTTTCTGTAGTGTAGTGGTTATCACGTTCGCCTAACACGCGAAAGGTCCCCGGTTCGAAACCGGGCAGAAACACGAGAGCTCCTCTTCTGTTTTTCACGGCCCGAGAGAAACATTTTTCTTGCATGTACATCGATCGTCGTCACTGGGAGCTCCTTTGTCGTTCCTGCTTGACGGGCGCTCGGTCCCTGAGGCCGGTTAGCTCAGTTGGTTAGAGCGTGGTGCTAATAACGCCAAGGTCGCGGGTTCGATCCCCGTACGGGCCAAAACAGCTTTTTCACGTTAACCCAGCAAGCGCCGTGGCCTCTGTCAGTCTCTTTGCGTGGACCTTGGATAAAAGCTCTTGCTGGAGAATGCGGGCATCGATCCCGCTACCTCTCGCATGCTAAGCGAGCGCTCTACCATTTGAGCTAATTCCCCTTTTCCTTTGCTGCGCTCGTATCATTTGATGCCAAAGACATACCCGTCTCCAAAGCCCAGGGACTTCTTGGCTCACATGGTACAGGGCTAACGACACAGAGCATGGTCGGCGTACGCGCCAGCTGGCACGCGCAAGCGCAAGGCCTTGGACGATGGATAGCTCATCCGGACGAGGCGCAGCTGAATGCTTTAAAGGTCCATGGCTCAATCAAGATGTCTTAAAGTGCGGTCATAGGCAACGTCTCTGTGCCCTTCAGGGCTGCTTAAGTTGAAGTGATCTTACTGAGTGCGCTGTTCCATGTTGGGACCAGGAGGGGCGATGTAGCTCACCACCCTCTGAACTTCAGTTGCTACCACAGACAAGCCCATGCACAGCTTAGACTCAAGCTAAAAGTCCAGCAGCGTATGACACAGGCCATCAAGCCATTTTCATTAGTTTCGTGGAGAGCAGATCTGCCTTTCACGTGGGAAGTCGGTCTCCTCTGCCCTAACGAGGGGGGAGCTTCTGGACAAAGTCCATGCGGTCGGATTGGAAAACTGCCCTGCGATTGTGACTGCTGTCGGAGTAATGTGTTCAGCGCCTCGCTGGAAAATCAAAGAAAGGGCCACTGCGCCACGGGCAAAGTGGCTGATTTCGGTACGGCCAAGTCTCCAAGACGCAGGGTCCTGGCTCACGGTAAAGTGCAGGTGTATTTCACCATGTAAAGAATTGATCAGTACGTCAGTCCAAAGTCAAGCTGTACTGGTCCCATGTGGCCTGTGGAATCTCAAGGTGGCCTCGAGGAGTGTAGCTGGTTTCTGTAGTGTAGTGGTTATCACGTTCGCCTAACACGCGAAAGGTCCCCGGTTCGAAACCGGGCAGAAACACGAGAGCTCCTCTTCTGTTTTTCACGGCCCGAGAGAAACATTTTTCTTGCATGTACATCGATCGTCGTCACTGGGAGCTCCTTTGTCGTTCCTGCTTGACGGCCGCTCGGTCCCTGAGGCCGGTTAGCTCAGTTGGTTAGAGCGTGGTGCTAATAACGCCAAGGTCGCGGGTTCGATCCCCGTACGGGCCAAAACAGCTTTTTCACGTTAACCCAGCAAGCGCCGTGGCCTCTGTCAGTCTCTTTGCGTGGACCTTGGATAAAAGCTCTTGCTGGAGAATGCGGGCATCGATCCCGCTACCTCTCGCATGCTAAGCGAGCGCTCTACCATTTGAGCTAATTCCCCTTTTCCTTTGCTGCGCTCGTATCATTTGATGCCAAAGACATACCCGTCTCCAAAGCCCAGGGACTTCTTGGCTCACATGGTACAGGGCTAACGACACAGAGCATGGTCGGCGTACGCGCCAGCTGGCACGCGCAAGCGCAAGGCCTTGGACGATGGATAGCTCATCCGGACGAGGCGCAGCTGAATGCTTTAAAGGTCCATGGCTCAATCAAGATGCCTTAAAGTGCGGTCATAGGCAACGTCTCTGTGCCCTTCAGGGCTGCTTAAGTTGAAGTGATCTTACTGAGTGCGCTGTTCCATGTTGGGACCAGGAGGGGCGATGTAGCTCACCACCCTCTGAACTTCAGTTGCTACCACAGACAAGCCCATGCACAGCTTAGACTCAAGCTAAAAGTCCAGCAGCGTATGACACAGGCCATCAAGCCATTTTCATTAGTTTCGTGGAGAGCAGATCTGCCTTTCACGTGGGAAGTCGGTCTCCTCTGCCCTAACGAGGGGGGAGCTTCTGGACAAAGTCCATGCGGTCGGATTGGAAAACTGCCCTGCGATTGTGACTGCTGTCGGAGTAATGTGTTCAGCGCCTCGCTGGAAAATCAAAGAAAGGGCCACTGCGCCACGGGCAAAGTGGCTGATTTCGGTACGGCCAAGTCTCCAAGACGCAGGGTCCTGGCTCACGGTAAAGTGCAGGTGTATTTCACCATGTAAAGAATTGATCAGTACGTCAGTCCAAAGTCAAGCTGTACTGGTCCCATGTGGCCTGTGGAATCTCAAGGTGGCCTCGAGGAGTGTAGCTGGTTTCTGTAGTGTAGTGGTTATCACGTTCGCCTAACACGCGAAAGGTCCCCGGTTCGAAACCGGGCAGAAACACGAGAGCTCCTCTTCTGTTTTTCACGGCCCGAGAGAAACATTTTTCTTGCATGTACATCGATCGTCGTCACTGGGAGCTCCTTTGTCGTTCCTGCTTGACGGGCGCTCGGTCCCCGGGGCCGGTTAGCTCAGTTGGTTAGAGCGTGGTGCTAATAACGCCAAGGTCGCGGGTTCGATCCCCGTACGGGCCAAAACAGCTTTTTCACGTTAACCCAGCAAGCGCCGTGGCCTCTGTCAGTCTCTTTGCGTGGACCTTGGATAAAAGCTCTTGCTGGAGAATGCGGGCATCGATCCCGCTACCTCTCGCATGCTAAGCGAGCGCTCTACCATTTGAGCTAATTCCCCTTTTCCTTTGCTGCGCTCGTATCATTTGATGCCAAAGACATACCCGTCTCCAAAGCCCAGGGACTTCTTGGCTCACATGGTACAGGGCTAACGACACAGAGCATGGTCGGCGTACGCGCCAGCTGGCACGCGCAAGCGCAAGGCCTTGGACGATGGATAGCTCATCCGGACGAGGCGCAGCTGAATGCTTTAAAGGTCCATGGCTCAATCAAGATGCCTTAAAGTGCGGTCATAGGCAACGTCTCTGTGCCCTTCAGGGCTGCTTAAGTTGAAGTGATCTTACTGAGTGCGCTGTTCCATGTTGGGACCAGGAGGGGCGATGTAGCTCACCACCCTCTGAACTTCAGTTGCTACCACAGACAAGCCCATGCACAGCTTAGACTCAAGCTAAAAGTCCAGCAGCGTATGACACAGGCCATCAAGCCATTTTCATTAGTTTCGTGGAGAGCAGATCTGCCTTTCACGTGGGAAGTCGGTCTCCTCTGCCCTAACGAGGGGGGAGCTTCTGGACAAAGTCCATGCGGTCGGATTGGAAAACTGCCCTGCGATTGTGACTGCTGTCGGAGTAATGTGTTCAGCGCCTCGCTGGAAAATCAAAGAAAGGGCCACTGCGCCACGGGCAAAGTGGCTGATTTCGGTACGGCCAAGTCTCCAAGACGCAGGGTCCTGGCTCACGGTAAAGTGCAGGTGTATTTCACCATGTAAAGAATTGATCAGTACGTCAGTCCAAAGTCAAGCTGTACTGGTCCCATGTGGCCTGTGGAATCTCAAGGTGGCCTCGAGGAGTGTAGCTGGTTTCTGTAGTGTAGTGGTTATCACGTTCGCCTAACACGCGAAAGGTCCCCGGTTCGAAACCGGGCAGAAACACGAGAGCTCCTCTTCTGTTTTTCACGGCCCGAGAGAAACATTTTTCTTGCATGTACATCGATCGTCGTCACTGGGAGCTCCTTTGTCGTTCCTGCTTGACGGGCGCTCGGTCCCTGAGGCCGGTTAGCTCAGTTGGTTAGAGCGTGGTGCTAATAACGCCAAGGTCGCGGGTTCGATCCCCGTACGGGCCAAAACAGCTTTTTCACGTTAACCCAGCAAGCGCCGTGGCCTCTGTCAGTCTCTTTGCGTGGACCTTGGATAAAAGCTCTTGCTGGAGAATGCGGGCATCGATCCCGCTACCTCTCGCATGCTAAGCGAGCGCTCTACCATTTGAGCTAATTCCCCTTTTCCTTTGCTGCGCTCGTATCATTTGATGCCAAAGACATACCCGTCTCCAAAGCCCAGGGACTTCTTGGCTCACATGGTACAGGGCTAACGACACAGAGCATGGTCGGCGTACGCGCCAGCTGGCACGCGCAAGCGCAAGGCCTTGGACGATGGATAGCTCATCCGGACGAGGCGCAGCTGAATGCTTTAAAGGTCCATGGCTCAATCAAGATGCCTTAAAGTGCGGTCATAGGCAACGTCTCTGTGCCCTTCAGGGCTGCTTAAGTTGAAGTGATCTTACTGAGTGCGCTGTTCCATGTTGGGACCAGGAGGGGCGATGTAGCTCACCACCCTCTGAACTTCAGTTGCTACCACAGACAAGCCCATGCACAGCTTAGACTCAAGCTAAAAGTCCAGCAGCGTATGACACAGGCCATCAAGCCATTTTCATTAGTTTCGTGGAGAGCAGATCTGCCTTTCACGTGGGAAGTCGGTCTCCTCTGCCCTAACGAGGGGGGAGCTTCTGGACAAAGTCCATGCGGTCGGATTGGAAAACTGCCCTGCGATTGTGACTGCTGTCGGAGTAATGTGTTCAGCGCCTCGCTGGAAAATCAAAGAAAGGGCCACTGCGCCACGGGCAAAGTGGCTGATTTCGGTACGGCCAAGTCTCCAAGACGCAGGGTCCTGGCTCACGGTAAAGTGCAGGTGTATTTCACCATGTAAAGAATTGATCAGTACGTCAGTCCAAAGTCAAGCTGTACTGGTCCCATGTGGCCTGTGGAATCTCAAGGTGGCCTCGAGGAGTGTAGCTGGTTTCTGTAGTGTAGTGGTTATCACGTTCGCCTAACACGCGAAAGGTCCCCGGTTCGAAACCGGGCAGAAACACGAGAGCTCCTCTTCTGTTTTTCACGGCCCGAGAGAAACATTTTTCTTGCATGTACATCGATCGTCGTCACTGGGAGCTCCTTTGTCGTTCCTGCTTGACGGGCGCTCGGTCCCCGGGGCCGGTTAGCTCAGTTGGTTAGAGCGTGGTGCTAATAACGCCAAGGTCGCGGGTTCGATCCCCGTACGGGCCAAAACAGCTTTTTCACGTTAACCCAGCAAGCGCCGTGGCCTCTGTCAGTCTCTTTGCGTGGACCTTGGATAAAAGCTCTTGCTGGAGAATGCGGGCATCGATCCCGCTACCTCTCGCATGCTAAGCGAGCGCTCTACCATTTGAGCTAATTCCCCTTTTCCTTTGCTGCGCTCGTATCATTTGATGCCAAAGACATACCCGTCTCCAAAGCCCAGGGACTTCTTGGCTCACATGGTACAGGGCTAACGACACAGAGCATGGTCGGCGTACGCGCCAGCTGGCACGCGCAAGCGCAAGGCCTTGGACGATGGATAGCTCATCCGGACGAGGCGCAGCTGAATGCTTTAAAGGTCCATGGCTCAATCAAGATGCCTTAAAGTGCGGTCATAGGCAACGTCTCTGTGCCCTTCAGGGCTGCTTAAGTTGAAGTGATCTTACTGAGTGCGCTGTTCCATGTTGGGACCAGGAGGGGCGATGTAGCTCACCACCCTCTGAACTTCAGTTGCTACCACAGACAAGCCCATGCACAGCTTAGACTCAAGCTAAAAGTCCAGCAGCGTATGACACAGGCCATCAAGCCATTTTCATTAGTTTCGTGGAGAGCAGATCTGCCTTTCACGTGGGAAGTCGGTCTCCTCTGCCCTAACGAGGGGGGAGCTTCTGGACAAAGTCCATGCGGTCGGATTGGAAAACTGCCCTGCGATTGTGACTGCTGTCGGAGTAATGTGTTCAGCGCCTCGCTGGAAAATCAAAGAAAGGGCCACTGCGCCACGGGCAAAGTGGCTGATTTCGGTACGGCCAAGTCTCCAAGACGCAGGGTCCTGGCTCACGGTAAAGTGCAGGTGTATTTCACCATGTAAAGAATTGATCAGTACGTCAGTCCAAAGTCAAGCTGTACTGGTCCCATGTGGCCTGTGGAATCTCAAGGTGGCCTCGAGGAGTGTAGCTGGTTTCTGTAGTGTAGTGGTTATCACGTTCGCCTAACACGCGAAAGGTCCCCGGTTCGAAACCGGGCAGAAACACGAGAGCTCCTCTTCTGTTTTTCACGGCCCGAGAGAAACATTTTTCTTGCATGTACATCGATCGTCGTCACTGGGAGCTCCTTTGTCGTTCCTGCTTGACGGGCGCTCGGTCCCTGAGGCCGGTTAGCTCAGTTGGTTAGAGCGTGGTGCTAATAACGCCAAGGTCGCGGGTTCGATCCCCGTACGGGCCAAAACAGCTTTTTCACGTTAACCCAGCAAGCGCCGTGGCCTCTGTCAGTCTCTTTGCGTGGACCTTGGATAAAAGCTCTTGCTGGAGAATGCGGGCATCGATCCCGCTACCTCTCGCATGCTAAGCGAGCGCTCTACCATTTGAGCTAATTCCCCTTTTCCTTTGCTGCGCTCGTATCATTTGATGCCAAAGACATACCCGTCTCCAAAGCCCAGGGACTTCTTGGCTCACATGGTACAGGGCTAACGACACAGAGCATGGTCGGCGTACGCGCCAGCTGGCACGCGCAAGCGCAAGGCCTTGGACGATGGATAGCTCATCCGGACGAGGCGCAGCTGAATGCTTTAAAGGTCCATGGCTCAATCAAGATGCCTTAAAGTGCGGTCATAGGCAACGTCTCTGTGCCCTTCAGGGCTGCTTAAGTTGAAGTGATCTTACTGAGTGCGCTGTTCCATGTTGGGACCAGGAGGGGCGATGTAGCTCACCACCCTCTGAACTTCAGTTGCTACCACAGACAAGCCCATGCACAGCTTAGACTCAAGCTAAAAGTCCAGCAGCGTATGACACAGGCCATCAAGCCATTTTCATTAGTTTCGTGGAGAGCAGATCTGCCTTTCACGTGGGAAGTCGGTCTCCTCTGCCCTAACGAGGGGGGAGCTTCTGGACAAAGTCCATGCGGTCGGATTGGAAAACTGCCCTGCGATTGTGACTGCTGTCGGAGTAATGTGTTCAGCGCCTCGCTGGAAAATCAAAGAAAGGGCCACTGCGCCACGGGCAAAGTGGCTGATTTCGGTACGGCCAAGTCTCCAAGACGCAGGGTCCTGGCTCACGGTAAAGTGCAGGTGTATTTCACCATGTAAAGAATTGATCAGTACGTCAGTCCAAAGTCAAGCTGTACTGGTCCCATGTGGCCTGTGGAATCTCAAGGTGGCCTTGAGGAGTGTAGCTGGTTTCTGTAGTGTAGTGGTTATCACGTTCGCCTAACACGCGAAAGGTCCCCGGTTCGAAACCGGGCAGAAACACGAGAGCTCCTCTTCTGTTTTTCACGGCCCGAGAGAAACATTTTTCTTGCATGTACATCGATCGTCGTCACTGGGAGCTCCTTTGTCGTTCCTGCTTGACGGGCGCTCGATCCCCGAGGCCGGTTAGCTCAGTTGGTTAGAGCGTGGTGCTAATAACGCCAAGGTCGCGGGTTCGATCCCCGTACGGGCCAAAACAGCTTTTTCACGTTAACCCAGCAAGCGCCGTGGCCTCTGTCAGTCTCTTTGCGTGGACCTTGGATAAAAGCTCTTGCTGGAGAATGCGGGCATCGATCCCGCTACCTCTCGCATGCTAAGCGAGCGCTCTACCATTTGAGCTAATTCCCCTTTTCCTTTGCTGCGCTCGTATCATTTGATGCCAAAGACATACCCGTCTCCAAAGCCCAGGGACTTCTTGGCTCACATGGTACAGGGCTAACGACACAGAGCATGGTCGGCGTACGCGCCAGCTGGCACGCGCAAGCGCAAGGCCTTGGACGATGGATAGCTCATCCGGACGAGGCGCAGCTGAATGCTTTAAAGGTCCATGGCTCAATCAAGATGCCTTAAAGTGCGGTCATAGGCAACGTCTCTGTGCCCTTCAGGGCTGCTTAAGTTGAAGTGATCTTACTGAGTGCGCTGTTCCATGTTGGGACCAGGAGGGGCGATGTAGCTCACCACCCTCTGAACTTCAGTTGCTACCACAGACAAGCCCATGCACAGCTTAGACTCAAGCTAAAAGTCCAGCAGCGTATGACACAGGCCATCAAGCCATTTTCATTAGTTTCGTGGAGAGCAGATCTGCCTTTCACGTGGGAAGTCGGTCTCCTCTGCCCTAACGAGGGGGGAGCTTCTGGACAAAGTCCATGCGGTCGGATTGGAAAACTGCCCTGCGATTGTGACTGCTGTCGGAGTAATGTGTTCAGCGCCTCGCTGGAAAATCAAAGAAAGGGCCACTGCGCCACGGGCAAAGTGGCTGATTTCGGTACGGCCAAGTCTCCAAGACGCAGGGTCCTGGCTCACGGTAAAGTGCAGGTGTATTTCACCATGTAAAGAATTGATCAGTACGTCAGTCCAAAGTCAAGCTGTACTGGTCCCATGTGGCCTGTGGAATCTCAAGGTGGCCTAGAGGAGTGTAGCTGGTTTCTGTAGTGTAGTGGTTATCACGTTCGCCTAACACGCGAAAGGTCCCCGGTTCGAAACCGGGCAGAAACACGAGAGCTCCTCTTCTGTTTTTCACGGCCCGAGAGAAACATTTTTCTTGCATGTACATCGATCGTCGTCACTGGGAGCTCCTTTGTCGTTTCTGCTTGACGGGCGCTCGGTCCCCGAGGCCGGTTAGCTCAGTTGGTTAGAGCGTGGTGCTAATAACGCCAAGGTCGCGGGTTCGATCCCCGTACGGGCCAAAACAGCTTTTTCACGTTAACCCAGCAAGCGCCGTGGCCTCTGTCAGTCTCTTTGCGTGGACCTTGGATAAAAGCTCTTGCTGGAGAATGCGGGCATCGATCCCGCTACCTCTCGCATGCTAAGCGAGCGCTCTACCATTTGAGCTAATTCCCCTTTTCCTTTGCTGCGCTCGTATCATTTGATGCCAAAGACATACCCGTCTCCAAAGCCCAGGGACTTCTTGGCTCACATGGTACAGGGCTAACGACACAGAGCATGGTCGGCGTACGCGCCAGCTGGCACGCGCAAGCGCAAGGCCTTGGACGATGGATAGCTCATCCGGACGAGGCGCAGCTGAATGCTTTAAAGGTCCATGGCTCAATCAAGATGCCTTAAAGTGCGGTCATAGGCAACGTCTCTGTGCCCTTCAGGGCTGCTTAAGTTGAAGTGATCTTACTGAGTGCGCTGTTCCATGTTGGGACCAGGAGGGGCGATGTAGCTCACCACCCTCTGAACTTCAGTTGCTACCACAGACAAGCCCATGCACAGCTTAGACTCAAGCTAAAAGTCCAGCAGCGTATGACACAGGCCATCAAGCCATTTTCATTAGTTTCGTGGGGAGCAGATCTGCCTTTCACGTGGGAAGTCGGTCTCCTCTGCCCTAACGAGGGGGGAGCTTCTGGACAAAGTCCATGCGGTCGGATTGGAAAACTGCCCTGCGATTGTGACTGCTGTCGGAGTAATGTGTTCAGCGCCTCGCTGGAAAATCAAAGAAAGGGCCACTGCGCCACGGGCAAAGTGGCTGATTTCGGTACGGCCAAGTCTCCAAGACGCAGGGTCCTGGCTCACGGTAAAGTGCAGGTGTATTTCACCATGTAAAGAATTGATCAGTACGTCAGTCCAAAGTCAAGCTGTACTGGTCCCATGTGGCCTGTGGAATCTCAAGGTGGCCTCGAGGAGTGTAGCTGGTTTCTGTAGTGTAGTGGTTATCACGTTCGCCTAACACGCGAAAGGTCCCCGTTTCGAAACCGGGCAGAAACACGAGAGCTCCTCTTCTGTTTTTCACGGCCCGAGAGAAACATTTTTCTTGCATGTACATCGATCGTCGTCACTGGGAGCTCCTTTGTCGTTCCTGCTTGACGGGCGCTCGGTCCCCGAGGCCGGTTAGCTCAGTTGGTTAGAGCGTGGTGCTAATAACGCCAAGGTCGCGGGTTCGATCCCCGTACGGGCCAAAACAGCTTTTTCACGTTAACCCAGCAAGCGCCGTGGCCTCTGTCAGTCTCTTTGCGTGGACCTTGGATAAAAGCTCTTGCTGGAGAATGCGGGCATCGATCCCGCTACCTCTCGCATGCTAAGCGAGCGCTCTACCATTTGAGCTAATTCCCCTTTTCCTTTGCTGCGCTCGTATCATTTGATGCCAAAGACATACCCGTCTCCAAAGCCCAGGGACTTCTTGGCTCACATGGTACAGGGCTAACGACACAGAGCATGGTCGGCGTACGCGCCAGCTGGCACGCGCAAGCGCAAGGCCTTGGACGATGGATAGCTCATCCGGACGAGGCGCAGCTGAATGCTTTAAAGGTCCATGGCTCAATCAAGATGCCTTAAAGTGCGGTCATAGGCAACGTCTCTGTGCCCTTCAGGGCTGCTTAAGTTGAAGTGATCTTACTGAGTGCGCTGTTCCATGTTGGGACCAGGAGGGGCGATGTAGCTCACCACCCTCTGAACTTCAGTTGCTACCACAGACAAGCCCATGCACAGCTTAGACTCAAGCTAAAAGTCCAGCAGCGTATGACACAGGCCATCAAGCCATTTTCATTAGTTTCGTGGAGAGCAGATCTGCCTTTCACGTGGGAAGTCGGTCTCCTCTGCCCTAACGAGGGGGGAGCTTCTGGACAAAGTCCATGCGGTCGGATTGGAAAACTGCCCTGCGATTGTGACTGCTGTCGGAGTAATGTGTTCAGCGCCTCGCTGGAAAATCAAAGAAAGGGCCACTGCGCCACGGGCAAAGTGGCTGATTTCGGTACGGCCAAGTCTCCAAGACGCAGGGTCCTGGCTCACGGTAAAGTGCAGGTGTATTTCACCATGTAAAGAATTGATCAGTACGTCAGTCCAAAGTCAAGCTGTACTGGTCCCATGTGGCCTGTGGAATCTCAAGGTGGCCTCGAGGAGTGTAGCTGGTTTCTGTAGTGTAGTGGTTATCACGTTCGCCTAACACGCGAAAGGTCCCCGGTTCGAAACCGGGCAGAAACACGAGAGCTCCTCTTCTGTTTTTCACGGCCCGAGAGAAACATTTTTCTTGCATGTACATCGATCGTCGTCACTGGGAGCTCCTTTGTCGTTCCTGCTTGACGGGCGCTCGGTCCCCGAGGCCGGTTAGCTCAGTTGGTTAGAGCGTGGTGCTAATAACGCCAAGGTCGCGGGTTCGATCCCCGTACGGGCCAAAACAGCTTTTTCACGTTAACCCAGCAAGCGCCGTGGCCTCTGTCAGTCTCTTTGCGTGGACCTTGGATAAAAGCTCTTGCTGGAGAATGTGGGCATCGATCCCGCTACCTCTCGCATGCTAAGCGAGCGCTCTACCATTTGAGCTAATTCCCCTTTTCCTTTGCTGCGCTCGTATCATTTGATGCCAAAGACATACCCGTCTCCAAAGCCCAGGGACTTCTTGGCTCACATGGTACAGGGCTAACGACACAGAGCATGGTCGGCGTACGCGCCAGCTGGCACGCGCAAGCGCAAGGCCTTGGACGATGGATAGCTCATCCGGACGAGGCGCAGCTGAATGCTTTAAAGGTCCATGGCTCAATCAAGATGCCTTAAAGTGCGGTCATAGGCAACGTCTCTGTGCCCTTCAGGGCTGCTTAAGTTGAAGTGATCTTACTGAGTGCGCTGTTCCATGTTGGGACCAGGAGGGGCGATGTAGCTCACCACCCTCTGAACTTCAGTTGCTACCACAGACAAGCCCATGCACAGCTTAGACTCAAGCTAAAAGTCCAGCAGCGTATGACACAGGCCATCAAGCCATTTTCATTAGTTTCGTGGGGAGCAGATCTGCCTTTCACGTGGGAAGTCGGTCTCCTCTGCCCTAACGAGGGGGGAGCTTCTGGACAAAGTCCATGCGGTCGGATTGGAAAACTGCCCTGCGATTGTGACTGCTGTCGGAGTAATGTGTTCAGCGCCTCGCTGGAAAATCAAAGAAAGGGCCACTGCGCCACGGGCAAAGTGGCTGATTTCGGTACGGCCAAGTCTCCAAGACGCAGGGTCCTGGCTCACGGTAAAGTGCAGGTGTATTTCACCATGTAAAGAATTGATCAGTACGTCAGTCCAAAGTCAAGCTGTACTGGTCCCATGTGGCCTGTGGAATCTCAAGGTGGCCTCGAGGAGTGTAGCTGGTTTCTGTAGTGTAGTGGTTATCACGTTCGCCTAACACGCGAAAGGTCCCCGTTTCGAAACCGGGCAGAAACACGAGAGCTCCTCTTCTGTTTTTCACGGCCCGAGAGAAACATTTTTCTTGCATGTACATCGATCGTCGTCACTGGGAGCTCCTTTGTCGTTCCTGCTTGACGGGCGCTCGGTCCCCGAGGCCGGTTAGCTCAGTTGGTTAGAGCGTGGTGCTAATAACGCCAAGGTCGCGGGTTCGATCCCCGTACGGGCCAAAACAGCTTTTTCACGTTAACCCAGCAAGCGCCGTGGCCTCTGTCAGTCTCTTTGCGTGGACCTTGGATAAAAGCTCTTGCTGGAGAATGCGGGCATCGATCCCACTACCTCTCGCATGCTAAGCGAGCGCTCTACCATTTGAGCTAATTCCCCTTTTCCTTTGCTGCGCTCGTATCATTTGATGCCAAAGACATACCCGTCTCCAAAGCCCAGGGACTTCTTGGCTCACATGGTACAGGGCTAACGACACAGAGCATGGTCGGCGTACGCGCCAGCTGGCACGCGCAAGCGCAAGGCCTTGGACGATGGATAGCTCATCCGGACGAGGCGCAGCTGAATGCTTTAAAGGTCCATGGCTCAATCAAGATGCCTTAAAGTGCGGTCATAGGCAACGTCTCTGTGCCCTTCAGGGCTGCTTAAGTTGAAGTGATCTTACTGAGTGCGCTGTTCCATGTTGGGACCAGGAGGGGCGATGTAGCTCACCACCCTCTGAACTTCAGTTGCTACCACAGACAAGCCCATGCACAGCTTAGACTCAAGCTAAAAGTCCAGCAGCGTATGACACAGGCCATCAAGCCATTTTCATTAGTTTCGTGGAGAGCAGATCTGCCTTTCACGTGGGAAGTCGGTCTCCTCTGCCCTAACGAGGGGGGAGCTTCTGGACAAAGTCCATGCGGTCGGATTGGAAAACTGCCCTGCGATTGTGACTGCTGTCGGAGTAATGTGTTCAGCGCCTCGCTGGAAAATCAAAGAAAGGGCCACTGCGCCACGGGCAAAGTGGCTGATTTCGGTACGGCCAAGTCTCCAAGACGCAGGGTCCTGGCTCACGGTAAAGTGCAGGTGTATTTCACCATGTAAAGAATTGATCAGTACGTCAGTCCAAAGTCAAGCTGTACTGGTCCCATGTGGCCTGTGGAATCTCAAGGTGGCCTCAAGGAGTGTAGCTGGTTTCTGTAGTGTAGTGGTTATCACGTTCGCCTAACACGCGAAAGGTCCCCGGTTCGAAACCGGGCAGAAACACGAGAGCTCCTCTACTGTTTTTCACGGCCCGAGAGAAACATTTTTCTTGCATGTACATCGATCGTCGTCACTGGGAGCTCCTTTGTCGTTCCTGCTTGACGGGCGTCCCCGAGGCCGGTTAGCTCAGTTGGTTAGAGCGTGGTGCTAATAACGCCAAGGTCGCGGTTTCGATCCCCGTACGGGCCAAAACAGCTTTTTCACGTTAACCCAGCAAGCGCCGTGGCCTCTGTCAGTCTCTTTGCGTGGACCTTGGATAAAAGCTCTTGCTGGAGAATGCGGGCATCGATCCCGCTACCTCTCGCATGCTAAGCGAGCGCTCTACCATTTGAGCTAATTCCCCTTTTCCTTTGCTGCGCTCGTATCATTTGATGCCAAAGACATACCCGTCTCCAAAGCCCAGGGACTTCTTGGCTCACATGGTACAGGGCTAACGACACAGAGCATGGTCGGCGTACGCGCCAGCTGGCACGCGCAAGCGCAAGGCCTTGGACGATGGATAGCTCATCCGGACGAGGCGCAGCTGAATGCTTTAAAGGTCCATGGCTCAATCAAGATGCCTTAAAGTGCGGTCATAGGCAACGTCTCTGTGCCCTTCAGGGCTGCTTAAGTTGAAGTGATCTTACTGAGTGCGCTGTTCCATGTTGGGACCAGGAGGGGCGATGTAGCTCACCACCCTCTGAACTTCAGTTGCTACCACAGACAAGCCCATGCACAGCTTAGACTCAAGCTAAAAGTCCAGCAGCGTATGACACAGGCCATCAAGCCATTTTCATTAGTTTCGTGGAGAGCAGATCTGCCTTTCACGTGGGAAGTCGGTCTCCTCTGCCCTAACGAGGGGGGAGCTTCTGGACAAAGTCCATGCGGTCGGATTGGAAAACTGCCCTGCGATTGTGAATGCTGTCGGAGTAATGTGTTCAGCGCCTCGCTGGAAAATCAAAGAAAGGGCCACTGCGCCACGGGCAAAGTGGCTGATTTCGGTACGGCCAAGTCTCCAAGACGCAGGGTCCTGGCTCACGGTAAAGTGCAGGTGTATTTCACCATGTAAAGAATTGATCAGTACGTCAGTCCAAAGTCAAGCTGTACTGGTCCCATGTGGCCTGTGGAATCTCAAGGTGGCCTCGAGGAGTGTAGCTGGTTTCTGTAGTGTAGTGGTTATCACGTTCGCCTAACACGCGAAAGGTCCCCGGTTCGAAACCGGGCAGAAACACGAGAGCTCCTCTTCTGTTTTTCACGGCCCGAGAGAAACATTTTTCTTGCATGTACATCGATCGTCGTCACTGGGAGCTCCTTTGTCGTTCCTGCTTGACGGGCGCTCGGTCCCCAAGGCCGGTTAGCTCAGTTGGTTAGAGCGTGGTGCTAATAACGCCAAGGTCGCGGGTTCGATCCCCGTACGGGCCAAAACAGCTTTTTCACGTTAACCCAGCAAGCGCCGTGGCCTCTGTCAGTCTCTTTGCGTGGACCTTGGATAAAAGCTCTTGCTGGAGAATGCGGGCATCGATCCCGCTACCTCTCGCATGCTAAGCGAGCGCTCTACCATTTGAGCTAATTCCCCTTTTCCTTTGCTGCGCTCGTATCATTTGATGCCAAAGACATACCCGTCTCCAAAGCCCAGGGACTTCTTGGCTCACATGGTACAGGGCTAACGACACAGAACATGGTCGGCGTACGCGCCAGCTGGCACGCGCAAGCGCAAGGCCTTGGACGATGGATAGCTCATCCGGACGAGGCGCAGCTGAATGCTTTAAAGGTCCATGGCTCAATCAAGATGCCTTAAAGTGCGGTCATAGGCAACGTCTCTGTGCCTTTCAGGGCTGCTTAAGTTGAAGTGATCTTACTGAGTGCGCTATTCCATGTTGGGACCAGGAGGGGCGATGTAGCTCACCACCCTCTGAACTTCAGTTGCTACCACAGACAAGCCCATGCACAGCTTAGACTCAAGCTAAAAGTCCAGCAGCGTATGACACAGGCCATCAAGCCATTTTCATTAGTTTCGTGGAGAGCAGATCTGCCTTTCACGTGGGAAGTCGGTCTCCTCTGCCCTAACGAGGGGGGAGCTTCTGGACAAAGTCCATGCGGTCGGATTGGAAAACTGCCCTGCGATTGTGACTGCTGTCGGAGTAATGTGTTCAGCGCCTCGCTGGAAAATCAAAGAAAGGGCCACTGCGCCACGGGCAAAGTGGCTGATTTCGGTACGGCCAAGTCTCCAAGACGCAGGGTCCTGGCTCACGGTAAAGTGCAGGTGTATTTCACCATGTAAAGAATTGATCAGTACGTCAGTCCAAAGTCAAGCTGTACTGGTCCCATGTGGCCTGTGGAATCTCAAGGTGGCCTCGAGGAGTGTAGCTGGTTTCTGTAGTGTAGTGGTTATCACGTTCGCCTAACACGCGAAAGGTCCCCGGTTCGAAACCGGGCAGAAACACGAGAGCTCCTCTTCTGTTTTTCACGGCCCGAGAGAAACATTTTTCTTGCATGTACATCGATCGTCGTCACTGGGAGCTCCTTTGTCGTTCCTGCTTGACGGGCGCTCGGTCCCGAGGCCGGTTAGCTCAGTTGGTTAGAGCGTGGTGCTAATAACGCCAAGGTCGCGGGTTCGATCCCCGTACGGGCCAAAACAGCTTTTTCACGTTAACCCAGCAAGCGCCGTGCCCTCTGTCAGTCTCTTTGCGTGGACCTTGGATAAAAGCTCTTGCTGGAGAATGCGGGCATCGATCCCGCTACCTCTCGCATGCTAAGCGAGCGCTCTACCATTTGAGCTAATTCCCCTTTTCCTTTGCTGCGCTCGTATCATTTGATGCCAAAGACATACCCGTCTCCAAAGCCCAGGGACTTCTTGGCTCACATGGTACAGGGCTAACGACACAGAGCATGGTCGGCGTACGCGCCAGCTGGCACGCGCAAGCGCAAGGCCTTGGACGATGGATAGCTCATCCGGACGAGGCGCAGCTGAATGCTTTAAAGGTCCATGGCTCAATCAAGATGCCTTAAAGTGCGGTCATAGGCAACGTCTCTGTGCCCTTCAGGGCTGCTTAAGTTGAAGTGATCTTACTGAGTGCGCTGTTCCATGTTGGGACCAGGAGGGGCGATGTAGCTCACCACCCTCTGAACTTCAGTTGCTACCACAGACAAGCCCATGCACAGCTTAGACTCAAGCTAAAAGTCCAGCAGCGTATGACACAGGCCATCAAGCCATTTTCATTAGTTTCGTGGAGAGCAGATCTGCCTTTCACGTGGGAAGTCGGTCTCCTCTGCCCTAACGAGGGGGGAGCTTCTGGACAAAGTCCATGCGGTCGGATTGGAAAACTGCCCTGCGATTGTGACTGCTGTCGGAGTAATGTGTTCAGCGCCTCGCTGGAAAATCAAAGAAAGGGCCACTGCGCCACGGGCAAAGTGGCTGATTTCGGTACGGCCAAGTCTCCAAGACGCAGGGTCCTGGCTCACGGTAAAGTGCAGGTGTATTTCACCATGTAAAGAATTGATCAGTACGTCAGTCCAAAGTCAAGCTGTACTGGTCCCATGTGGCCTGTGGAATCTCAAGGTGGCCTCGAGGAGTGTAGCTGGTTTCTGTAGTGTAGTGGTTATCACGTTCGCCTAACACGCGAAAGGTCCCCGGTTCGAAACCGGGCAGAAACACGAGAGCTCCTCTTCTGTTTTTCACGGCCCGAGAGAAACATTTTTCTTGCATGTACATCGATCGTCGTCACTGGGAGCTCCTTTGTCGTTCCTGCTTGACGGGCGCTCGGTCCCCGAGGCCGGTTAGCTCAGTTGGTTAGAGCGTGGTGCTAATAACGCCAAGGTCGCGGGTTCGATCCCCGTACGGGCCAAAACAGCTTTTTCACGTTAACCCAGCAAGCGCCGTGGCCTCTGTCAGTCTCTTTGCGTGGACCTTGGATAAAAGCTCTTGCTGGAGAATGCGGGCATCGATCCCGCTACCTCTCACATGCTAAGCGAGCGCTATACCGTTTGAGCTAATTCCCCCTTTTCCTTTGCTGCGCTCGTATCATTTGATGCCAAAGACATACCCGTCTCCAAAGCCCAGGGACTTCTTGGCTCACATGGTACAGGGCTAACGACACAGAGCATGGTCGGCGTACGCGCCAGCTGGCACGCGCAAGCGCAAGGCCTTGGACGATGGATAGCTCATCCGGACGAGGCGCAGCTGAATGCTTTAAAGGTCCATGGCTCAATCAAGATGCCTTAAAGTGCGGTCATAGGCAACGTCTCTGTGCCCTTCAGGGCTGCTTAAGTTGAAGTGATCTTACTGAGTGCGCTGTTCCATGTTGGGACCAGGAGGGGCGATGTAGCTCACCACCCTCTGAACTTCAGTTGCTACCACAGACAAGCCCATGCACAGCTTAGACTCAAGCTAAAAGTCCAGCAGCGTATGACACAGGCCATCAAGCCATTTTCATTAGTTTCGTGGAGAACAGATCTGCCTTTCACGTGGGAAGTCGGTCTCCTCTGCCCTAACGAGGGGGGAGCTTCTGGACAAAGTCCATGCGGTCGGATTGGAAAACTGCCCTGCGATTGTGACTGCTGTCGGAGTAATGTGTTCAGCGCCTCGCTGGAAAATCAAAGAAAGGGCCACTGCGCCACGGGCAAAGTGGCTGATTTCGGTACGGCCAAGTCTCCAAGACGCAGGGTCCTGGCTCACGGTAAAGTGCAGGTGTATTTCACCATGTAAAGAATTGATCAGTACGTCAGTCCAAAGTCAAGCTGTACTGGTCCCATGTGGCCTGTGGAATCTCAAGGTGGCCTCGAGGAGTGTAGCTGGTTTCTGTAGTGTAGTGGTTATCACGTTCGCCTAACACGCGAAAGGTCCCCGGTTCGAAAACCGGGCAGAAACACGAGAGCTCCTCTTCTGTTTTTCACGGCCCGAGAGAAACATTTTTCTTGCATGTACATCGATCGTCGTCACTGGGAGCTCCTTTGTCGTTCCTGCTTGACGGGCGCTCGGTCCCCGAGGCCGGTTAGCTCAGTTGGTTAGAGCGTGGTGCTAATAACGCCAAGGTCGCGGGTTCGATCCCCGTACGGGCCAAAACAGCTTTTTCACGTTAACCCAGCAAGCGCCGTGGCCTCTGTCAGTCTCTTTGCGTGGACCTTGGATAAAAGCTCTTGCTGGAGAATGCGGGCATCGATCCCGCTACCTCTCGCATGCTAAGCGAGCGCTCTACCATTTGAGCTAATTCCCCTTTTCCTTTGCTGCGCTCGTATCATTTGATGCCAAAGACATACCCGTCTCCAAAGCCCAGGGACTTCTTGGCTCACATGGTACAGGGCTAACGACACAGAGCATGGTCGGCGTACGCGCCAGCTGGCACGCGCAAGCGCAAGGCCTTGGACGATGGATAGCTCATCCGGACGAGGCGCAGCTGAATGCTTTAAAGGTCCATGGCTCAATCAAGATGCCTTAAAGTGCGGTCATAGGCAACGTCTCTGTGCCCTTCAGGGCTGCTTAAGTTGAAGTGATCTTACTGAGTGCGCTGTTCCATGTTGGGACCAGGAGGGGCGATGTAGCTCACCACCCTCTGAACTTCAGTTGCTACCACAGACAAGCCCATGCACAGCTTAGACTCAAGCTAAAAGTCCAGCAGCGTATGACACAGGCCATCAAGCCATTTTCATTAGTTTCGTGGAGAGCAGATCTGCCTTTCACGTGGGAAGTCGGTCTCCTCTGCCCTAACGAGGGGGGAGCTTCTGGACAAAGTCCATGCGGTCGGATTGGAAAACTGCCCTGCGATTGTGACTGCTGTCGGAGTAATGTGTTCAGCGCCTCGCTGGAAAATCAAAGAAAGGGCCACTGCGCCACGGGCAAAGTGGCTGATTTCGGTACGGCCAAGTCTCCAAGACGCAGGGTCCTGGCTCACGGTAAAGTGCAGGTGTATTTCACCATGTAAAGAATTGATCAGTACGTCAGTCCAAAGTCAAGCTGTACTGGTCCCATGTGGCCTGTGGAATCTCAAGGTGGCCTCGAGGAGTGTAGCTGGTTTCTGTAGTGTAGTGGTTATCACGTTCGCCTAACACGCGAAAGGTCCCCGGTTCGAAACCGGGCAGAAACACGAGAGCTCCTCTTCTGTTTTTCACGGCCCGAGAGAAACATTTTTCTTGCATGTACATCGATCGTCGTCACTGGGAGCTCCTTTGTCGTTCCTGCTTGACGGGCGCTCGGTCCCTGAGGCCGGTTAGCTCAGTTGGTTAGAGCGTGGTGCTAATAACGCCAAGGTCGCGGGTTCGATCCCCGTACGGGCCAAAACAGCTTTTTCACGTTAACCCAGCAAGCGCCGTGGCCTCTGTCAGTCTCTTTGCGTGGACCTTGGATAAAAGCTCTTGCTGGAGAATGCGGGCATCGATCCCGCTACCTCTCGCATGCTAAGCGAGCGCTCTACCATTTGAGCTAATTCCCCTTTTCCTTTGCTGCGCTCGTATCATTTGATGCCAAAGACATACCCGTCTCCAAAGCCCAGGGACTTCTTGGCTCACATGGTACAGGGCTAACGACACAGAGCATGGTCGGCGTACGCGCCAGCTGGCACGCGCAAGCGCAAGGCCTTGGACGATGGATAGCTCATCCGGACGAGGCGCAGCTGAATGCTTTAAAGGTCCATGGCTCAATCAAGATGCCTTAAAGTGCGGTCATAGGCAACGTCTCTGTGCCCTTCAGGGCTGCTTAAGTTGAAGTGATCTTACTGAGTGCGCTGTTCCATGTTGGGACCAGGAGGGGCGATGTAGCTCACCACCCTCTGAACTTCAGTTGCTACCACAGACAAGCCCATGCACAGCTTAGACTCAAGCTAAAAGTCCAGCAGCGTATGACACAGGCCATCAAGCCATTTTCATTAGTTTCGTGGAGAGCAGATCTGCCTTTCACGTGGGAAGTCGGTCTCCTCTGCCCTAACGAGGGGGGAGCTTCTGGACAAAGTCCATGCGGTCGGATTGGAAAACTGCCCTGCGATTGTGACTGCTGTCGGAGTAATGTGTTCAGCGCCTCGCTGGAAAATCAAAGAAAGGGCCACTGCGCCACGGGCAAAGTGGCTGATTTCGGTACGGCCAAGTCTCCAAGACGCAGGGTCCTGGCTCACGGTAAAGTGCAGGTGTATTTCACCATGTAAAGAATTGATCAGTACGTCAGTCCAAAGTCAAGCTGTACTGGTCCCATGTGGCCTGTGGAATCTCAAGGTGGCCTCGAGGAGTGTAGCTGGTTTCTGTAGTGTAGTGGTTATCACGTTCGCCTAACACGCGAAAGGTCCCCGGTTCGAAACCGGGCAGAAACACGAGAGCTCCTCTTCTGTTTTTCACGGCCCGAGAGAAACATTTTTCTTGCATGTACATCGATCGTCGTCACTGGGAGCTCCTTTGTCGTTCCTGCTTGACGGGCGCTCGGTCCCTGAGGCCGGTTAGCTCAGTTGGTTAGAGCGTGGTGCTAATAACGCCAAGGTCGCGGGTTCGATCCCCGTACGGGCCAAAACAGCTTTTTCACGTTAACCCAGCAAGCGCCGTGGCCTCTGTCAGTCTCTTTGCGTGGACCTTGGATAAAAGCTCTTGCTGGAGAATGCGGGCATCGATCCCGCTACCTCTCGCATGCTAAGCGAGCGCTCTACCATTTGAGCTAATTCCCCTTTTCCTTTGCTGCGCTCGTATCATTTGATGCCAAAGACATACCCGTCTCCAAAGCCCAGGGACTTCTTGGCTCACATGGTACAGGGCTAACGACACAGAGCATGGTCGGCGTACGCGCCAGCTGGCACGCGCAAGCGCAAGGCCTTGGACGATGGATAGCTCATCCGGACGAGGCGCAGCTGAATGCTTTAAAGGTCCATGGCTCAATCAAGATGCCTTAAAGTGCGGTCATAGGCAACGTCTCTGTGCCCTTCAGGGCTGCTTAAGTTGAAGTGATCTTACTGAGTGCGCTGTTCCATGTTGGGACCAGGAGGGGCGATGTAGCTCACCACCCTCTGAACTTCAGTTGCTACCACAGACAAGCCCATGCACAGCTTAGACTCAAGCTAAAAGTCCAGCAGCGTATGACACAGGCCATCAAGCCATTTTCATTAGTTTCGTGGAGAGCAGATCTGCCTTTCACGTGGGAAGTCGGTCTCCTCTGCCCTAACGAGGGGGGAGCTTCTGGACAAAGTCCATGCGGTCGGATTGGAAAACTGCCCTGCGATTGTGACTGCTGTCGGAGTAATGTGTTCAGCGCCTCGCTGGAAAATCAAAGAAAGGGCCACTGCGCCACGGGCAAAGTGGCTGATTTCGGTACGGCCAAGTCTCCAAGACGCAGGGTCCTGGCTCACGGTAAAGTGCAGGTGTATTTCACCATGTAAAGAATTGATCAGTACGTCAGTCCAAAGTCAAGCTGTACTGGTCCCATGTGGCCTGTGGAATCTCAAGGTGGCCTCGAGGAGTGTAGCTGGTTTCTGTAGTGTAGTGGTTATCACGTTCGCCTAACACGCGAAAGGTCCCCGGTTCGAAACCGGGCAGAAACACGAGAGCTCCTCTTCTGTTTTTCACGGCCCGAGAGAAACATTTTTCTTGCATGTACATCGATCGTCGTCACTGGGAGCTCCTTTGTCGTTCCTGCTTGACGGGCGCTCGGTCCCCGAGGCCGGTTAGCTCAGTTGGTTAGAGCGTGGTGCTAATAACGCCAAGGTCGCGGGTTCGATCCCCGTACGGGCCAAAACAGCTTTTTCACGTTAACCCAGCAAGCGCCGTGGCCTCTGTCAGTCTCTTTGCGTGGACCTTGGATAAAAGCTCTTGCTGGAGAATGCGGGCATCGATCCCGCTACCTCTCGCATGCTAAGCGAGCGCTCTACCATTTGAGCTAATTCCCCTTTTCCTTTGCTGCGCTCGTATCATTTGATGCCAAAGACATACCCGTCTCCAAAGCCCAGGGACTTCTTGGCTCACATGGTACAGGGCTAACGACACAGAGCATGGTCGGCGTACGCGCCAGCTGGCACGCGCAAGCGCAAGGCCTTGGACGATGGATAGCTCATCCGGACGAGGCGCAGCTGAATGCTTTAAAGGTCCATGGCTCAATCAAGATGCCTTAAAGTGCGGTCATAGGCAACGTCTCTGTGCCCTTCAGGGCTGCTTAAGTTGAAGTGATCTTACTGAGTGCGCTGTTCCATGTTGGGACCAGGAGGGGCGATGTAGCTCACCACCCTCTGAACTTCAGTTGCTACCACAGACAAGCCCATGCACAGCTTAGACTCAAGCTAAAAGTCCAGCAGCGTATGACACAGGCCATCAAGCCATTTTCATTAGTTTCGTGGAGAGCAGATCTGCCTTTCACGTGGGAAGTCGGTCTCCTCTGCCCTAACGAGGGGGGAGCTTCTGGACAAAGTCCATGCGGTCGGATTGGAAAACTGCCCTGCGATTGTGACTGCTGTCGGAGTAATGTGTTCAGCGCCTCGCTGGAAAATCAAAGAAAGGGCCACTGCGCCACGGGCAAAGTGGCTGATTTCGGTACGGCCAAGTCTCCAAGACGCAGGGTCCTGGCTCACGGTAAAGTGCAGGTGTATTTCACCATGTAAAGAATTGATCAGTACGTCAGTCCAAAGTCAAGCTGTACTGGTCCCATGTGGCCTGTGGAATCTCAAGGTGGCCTCGAGGAGTGTAGCTGGTTTCTGTAGTGTAGTGGTTATCACGTTCGCCTAACACGCGAAAGGTCCCCGGTTCGAAACCGGGCAGAAACACGAGAGCTCCTCTTCTGTTTTTCACGGCCCGAGAGAAACATTTTTCTTGCATGTACATCGATCGTCGTCACTGGGAGCTCCTTTGTCGTTTCTGCTTGACGGGCGCTCGGTCCCCGAGGCCGGTTAGCTCAGTTGGTTAGAGCGTGGTGCTAATAACGCCAAGGTCGCGGGTTCGATCCCCGTACGGGCCAAAACAGCTTTTTCACGTTAACCCAGCAAGCGCCGTGGCCTCTGTCAGTCTCTTTGCGTGGACCTTGGATAAAAGCTCTTGCTGGAGAATGCGGGCATCGATCCCGCTACCTCTCGCATGCTAAGCGAGCGCTCTACCATTTGAGCTAATTCCCCTTTTCCTTTGCTGCGCTCGTATCATTTGATGCCAAAGACATACCCGTCTCCAAAGCCCAGGGACTTCTTGGCTCACATGGTACAGGGCTAACGACACAGAGCATGGTCGGCGTACGCGCCAGCTGGCACGCGCAAGCGCAAGGCCTTGGACGATGGATAGCTCATCTGGACGAGGCGCAGCTGAATGCTTTAAAGGTCCATGGCTCAATCAAGATGCCTTAAAGTGCGGTCATAGGCAACGTCTCTGTGCCCTTCAGGGCTGCTTAAGTTGAAGTGATCTTACTGAGTGCGCTGTTCCATGTTGGGACCAGGAGGGGCGATGTAGCTCACCACCCTCTGAACTTCAGTTGCTACCA
This sequence comes from Hoplias malabaricus, assembly GCF_029633855.1. Lineage (NCBI taxonomy): Eukaryota > Metazoa > Chordata > Actinopteri > Characiformes > Erythrinidae > Hoplias > Hoplias malabaricus. Next base: position 23,385,818 of record NC_089814.1, read on the forward strand.
CAGACAAGCCCATGCACAGCTTAGACTCAAGCTAAAAGTCCAGCAGCGTATGACACAGGCCATCAAGCCATTTTCATTAGTTTCGTGGGGAGCAGATCTGCCTTTCACGTGGGAAGTCGGTCTCCTCTGCCCTAACGAGGGGGGAGCTTCTGGACAAAGTCCATGCGGTCGGATTGGAAAACTGCCCTGCGATTGTGACTGCTGTCGGAGTAATGTGTTCAGCGCCTCGCTGGAAAATCAAAGAAAGGGCCACTGCGCCACGGGCAAAGTGGCTGATTTCGGTACGGCCAAGTCTCCAAGACGCAGGGTCCTGGCTCACGGTAAAGTGCAGGTGTATTTCACCATGTAAAGAATTGATCAGTACGTCAGTCCAAAGTCAAGCTGTACTGGTCCCATGTGGCCTGTGGAATCTCAAGGTGGCCTCGAGGAGTGTAGCTGGTTTCTGTAGTGTAGTGGTTATCACGTTCGCCTAACACGCGAAAGGTCCCCGTTTCGAAACCGGGCAGAAACACGAGAGCTCCTCTTCTGTTTTTCACGGCCCGAGAGAAACATTTTTCTTGCATGTACATCGATCGTCGTCACTGGGAGCTCCTTTGTCGTTCCTGCTTGACGGGCGCTCGGTCCCCGAGGCCGGTTAGCTCAGTTGGTTAGAGCGTGGTGCTAATAACGCCAAGGTCGCGGGTTCGATCCCCGTACGGGCCAAAACAGCTTTTTCACGTTAACCCAGCAAGCGCCGTGGCCTCTGTCAGTCTCTTTGCGTGGACCTTGGATAAAAGCTCTTGCTGGAGAATGCGGGCATCGATCCCGCTACCTCTCGCATGCTAAGCGAGCGCTCTACCATTTGAGCTAATTCCCCTTTTCCTTTGCTGCGCTCGTATCATTTGATGCCAAAGACATACCCGTCTCCAAAGCCCAGGGACTTCTTGGCTCACATGGTACAGGGCTAACGACACAGAGCATGGTCGGCGTACGCGCCAGCTGGCACGCGCAAGCGCAAGGCCTTGGACGATGGATAGCTCATCCGGACGAGGCGCAGCTGAATGCTTTAAAGGTCCATGGCTCAATCAAGATGCCTTAAAGTGCGGTCATAGGCAACGTCTCTGTGCCCTTCAGGGCTGCTTAAGTTGAAGTGATCTTACTGAGTGCGCTGTTCCATGTTGGGACCAGGAGGGGCGATGTAGCTCACCACCCTCTGAACTTCAGTTGCTACCACAGACAAGCCCATGCACAGCTTAGACTCAAGCTAAAAGTCCAGCAGCGTATGACACAGGCCATCAAGCCATTTTCATTAGTTTCGTGGAGAGCAGATCTGCCTTTCACGTGGGAAGTCGGTCTCCTCTGCCCTAACGAGGGGGGAGCTTCTGGACAAAGTCCATGCGGTCGGATTGGAAAACTGCCCTGCGATTGTGACTGCTGTCGGAGTAATGTGTTCAGCGCCTCGCTGGAAAATCAAAGAAAGGGCCACTGCGCCACGGGCAAAGTGGCTGATTTCGGTACGGCCAAGTCTCCAAGACGCAGGGTCCTGGCTCACGGTAAAGTGCAGGTGTATTTCACCATGTAAAGAATTGATCAGTACGTCAGTCCAAAGTCAAGCTGTACTGGTCCCATGTGGCCTGTGGAATCTCAAGGTGGCCTCGAGGAGTGTAGCTGGTTTCTGTAGTGTAGTGGTTATCACGTTCGCCTAACACGCGAAAGGTCCCCGGTTCGAAACCGGGCAGAAACACGAGAGCTCCTCTTCTGTTTTTCACGGCCCGAGAGAAACATTTTTCTTGCATGTACATCGATCGTCGTCACTGGGAGCTCCTTTGTCGTTCCTGCTTGACGGGCGCTCGGTCCCCGAGGCCGGTTAGCTCAGTTGGTTAGAGCGTGGTGCTAATAACGCCAAGGTCGCGGGTTCGATCCCCGTACGGGCCAAAACAGCTTTTTCACGTTAACCCAGCAAGCGCCGTGGCCTCTGTCAGTCTCTTTGCGTGGACCTTGGATAAAAGCTCTTGCTGGAGAATGCGGGCATCGATCCCGCTACCTCTCGCATGCTAAGCGAGCGCTCTACCATTTGAGCTAATTCCCCTTTTCCTTTGCTGCGCTCGTATCATTTGATGCCAAAGACATACCCGTCTCCAAAGCCCAGGGACTTCTTGGCTCACATGGTACAGGGCTAACGACACAGAGCATGGTCGGCGTACGCGCCAGCTGGCACGCGCAAGCGCAAGGCCTTGGACGATGGATAGCTCATCCGGACGAGGCGCAGCTGAATGCTTTAAAGGTCCATGGCTCAATCAAGATGCCTTAAAGTGCGGTCATAGGCAACGTCTCTGTGCCCTTCAGGGCTGCTTAAGTTGAAGTGATCTTACTGAGTGCGCTGTTCCATGTTGGGACCAGGAGGGGCGATGTAGCTCACCACCCTCTGAACTTCAGTTGCTACCACAGACAAGCCCATGCACAGCTTAGACTCAAGCTAAAAGTCCAGCAGCGTATGACACAGGCCATCAAGCCATTTTCATTAGTTTCGTGGAGAGCAGATCTGCCTTTCACGTGGGAAGTCGGTCTCCTCTGCCCTAACGAGGGGGGAGCTTCTGGACAAAGTCCATGCGGTCGGATTGGAAAACTGCCCTGCGATTGTGACTGCTGTCGGAGTAATGTGTTCAGCGCCTCGCTGGAAAATCAAAGAAAGGGCCACTGCGCCACGGGCAAAGTGGCTGATTTCGGTACGGCCAAGTCTCCAAGACGCAGGGTCCTGGCTCACGGTAAAGTGCAGGTGTATTTCACCATGTAAAGAATTGATCAGTACGTCAGTCCAAAGTCAAGCTGTACTGGTCCCATGTGGCCTGTGGAATCTCAAGGTGGCCTCGAGGAGTGTAGCTGGTTTCTGTAGTGTAGTGGTTATCACGTTCGCCTAACACGCGAAAGGTCCCCGTTTCGAAACCGGGCAGAAACACGAGAGCTCCTCTTCTGTTTTTCACGGCCCGAGAGAAACATTTTTCTTGCATGTACATCGATCGTCGTCACTGGGAGCTCCTTTGTCGTTCCTGCTTGACGGGCGCTCGGTCCCCGAGGCCGGTTAGCTCAGTTGGTTAGAGCGTGGTGCTAATAACGCCAAGGTCGCGGGTTCGATCCCCGTACGGGCCAAAACAGCTTTTTCACGTTAACCCAGCAAGCGCCGTGGCCTCTGTCAGTCTCTTTGCGTGGACCTTGGATAAAAGCTCTTGCTGGAGAATGCGGGCATCGATCCCGCTACCTCTCGCATGCTAAGCGAGCGCTCTACCATTTGAGCTAATTCCCCTTTTCCTTTGCTGCGCTCGTATCATTTGATGCCAAAGACATACCCGTCTCCAAAGCCCAGGGACTTCTTGGCTCACATGGTACAGGGCTAACGACACAGAGCATGGTCGGCGTACGCGCCAGCTGGCACGCGCAAGCGCAAGGCCTTGGACGATGGATAGCTCATCCGGACGAGGCGCAGCTGAATGCTTTAAAGGTCCATGGCTCAATCAAGATGCCTTAAAGTGCGGTCATAGGCAACGTCTCTGTGCCCTTCAGGGCTGCTTAAGTTGAAGTGATCTTACTGAGTGCGCTGTTCCATGTTGGGACCAGGAGGGGCGATGTAGCTCACCACCCTCTGAACTTCAGTTGCTACCACAGACAAGCCCATGCACAGCTTAGACTCAAGCTAAAAGTCCAGCAGCGTATGACACAGGCCATCAAGCCATTTTCATTAGTTTCGTGGAGAGCAGATCTGCCTTTCACGTGGGAAGTCGGTCTCCTCTGCCCTAACGAGGGGGGAGCTTCTGGACAAAGTCCATGCGGTCGGATTGGAAAACTGCCCTGCGATTGTGACTGCTGTCGGAGTAATGTGTTCAGCGCCTCGCTGGAAAATCAAAGAAAGGGCCACTGCGCCACGGGCAAAGTGGCTGATTTCGGTACGGCCAAGTCTCCAAGACGCAGGGTCCTGGCTCACGGTAAAGTGCAGGTGTATTTCACCATGTAAAGAATTGATCAGTACGTCAGTCCAAAGTCAAGCTGTACTGGTCCCATGTGGCCTGTGGAATCTCAAGGTGGCCTCGAGGAGTGTAGCTGGTTTCTGTAGTGTAGTGGTTATCACGTTCGCCTAACACGCGAAAGGTCCCCGGTTCGAAACCGGGCAGAAACACGAGAGCTCCTCTTCTGTTTTTCACGGCCCGAGAGAAACATTTTTCTTGCATGTACATCGATCGTCGTCACTGGGAGCTCCTTTGTCGTTCCTGCTTGACGGGCGCTCGGTCCCCGAGGCCGGTTAGCTCAGTTGGTTAGAGCGTGGTGCTAATAACGCCAAGGTCGCGGGTTCGATCCCCGTACGGGCCAAAACAGCTTTTTCACGTTAACCCAGCAAGCGCCGTGGCCTCTGTCAGTCTCTTTGCGTGGACCTTGGATAAAAGCTCTTGCTGGAGAATGCGGGCATCGATCCCGCTACCTCTCGCATGCTAAGCGAGCGCTCTACCATTTGAGCTAATTCCCCTTTTCCTTTGCTGCGCTCGTATCATTTGATGCCAAAGACATACCCGTCTCCAAAGCCCAGGGACTTCTTGGCTCACATGGTACAGGGCTAACGACACAGAGCATGGTCGGCGTACGCGCCAGCTGGCACGCGCAAGCGCAAGGCCTTGGACGATGGATAGCTCATCCGGACGAGGCGCAGCTGAATGCTTTAAAGGTCCATGGCTCAATCAAGATGCCTTAAAGTGCGGTCATAGGCAACGTCTCTGTGCCCTTCAGGGCTGCTTAAGTTGAAGTGATCTTACTGAGTGCGCTGTTCCATGTTGGGACCAGGAGGGGCGATGTAGCTCACCACCCTCTGAACTTCAGTTGCTACCACAGACAAGCCCATGCACAGCTTAGACTCAAGCTAAAAGTCCAGCAGCGTATGACACAGGCCATCAAGCCATTTTCATTAGTTTCGTGGAGAGCAGATCTGCCTTTCACGTGGGAAGTCGGTCTCCTCTGCCCTAACGAGGGGGGAGCTTCTGGACAAAGTCCATGCGGTCGGATTGGAAAACTGCCCTGCGATTGTGACTGCTGTCGGAGTAATGTGTTCAGCGCCTCGCTGGAAAATCAAAGAAAGGGCCACTGCGCCACGGGCAAAGTGGCTGATTTCGGTACGGCCAAGTCTCCAAGACGCAGGGTCCTGGCTCACGGTAAAGTGCAGGTGTATTTCACCATGTAAAGAATTGATCAGTACGTCAGTCCAAAGTCAAGCTGTACTGGTCCCATGTGGCCTGTGGAATCTCAAGGTGGCCTCGAGGAGTGTAGCTGGTTTCTGTAGTGTAGTGGTTATCACGTTCGCCTAACACGCGAAAGGTCCCCGGTTCGAAACCGGGCAGAAACACGAGAGCTCCTCTTCTGTTTTTCACGGCCCGAGAGAAACATTTTTCTTGCATGTACATCGATCGTCGTCACTGGGAGCTCCTTTGTCGTTCCTGCTTGACGGGCGCTCGGTCCCCGAGGCCGGTTAGCTCAGTTGGTTAGAGCGTGGTGCTAATAACGCCAAGGTCGCGGGTTCGATCCCCGTACGGGCCAAAACAGCTTTTTCACGTTAACCCAGCAAGCGCCGTGGCCTCTGTCAGTCTCTTTGCGTGGACCTTGGATAAAAGCTCTTGCTGGAGAATGCGGGCATCGATCCCGCTACCTCTCGCATGCTAAGCGAGCGCTCTACCATTTGAGCTAATTCCCCTTTTCCTTTGCTGCGCTCGTATCATTTGATGCCAAAGACATACCCGTCTCCAAAGCCCAGGGACTTCTTGGCTCACATGGTACAGGGCTAACGACACAGAGCATGGTCGGCGTACGCGCCAGCTGGCACGCGCAAGCGCAAGGCCTTGGACGATGGATAGCTCATCCGGACGAGGCGCAGCTGAATGCTTTAAAGGTCCATGGCTCAATCAAGATGCCTTAAAGTGCGGTCATAGGCAACGTCTCTGTGCCCTTCAGGGCTGCTTAAGTTGAAGTGATCTTACTGAGTGCGCTGTTCCATGTTGGGACCAGGAGGGGCGATGTAGCTCACCACCCTCTGAACTTCAGTTGCTACCACAGACAAGCCCATGCACAGCTTAGACTCAAGCTAAAAGTCCAGCAGCGTATGACACAGGCCATCAAGCCATTTTCATTAGTTTCGTGGAGAGCAGATCTGCCTTTCACGTGGGAAGTCGGTCTCCTCTGCCCTAACGAGGGGGGAGCTTCTGGACAAAGTCCATGCGGTCGGATTGGAAAACTGCCCTGCGATTGTGACTGCTGTCGGAGTAATGTGTTCAGCGCCTCGCTGGAAAATCAAAGAAAGGGCCACTGCGCCACGGGCAAAGTGGCTGATTTCGGTACGGCCAAGTCTCCAAGACGCAGGGTCCTGGCTCACGGTAAAGTGCAGGTGTATTTCACCATGTAAAGAATTGATCAGTACGTCAGTCCAAAGTCAAGCTGTACTGGTCCCATGTGGCCTGTGGAATCTCAAGGTGGCCTCGAGGAGTGTAGCTGGTTTCTGTAGTGTAGTGGTTATCACGTTCGCCTAACACGCGAAAGGTCCCCGGTTCGAAACCGGGCAGAAACACGAGAGCTCCTCTTCTGTTTTTCACGGCCCGAGAGAAACATTTTTCTTGCATGTACATCGATCGTCGTCACTGGGAGCTCCTTTGTCGTTTCTGCTTGACGGGCGCTCGGTCCCCGAGGCCGGTTAGCTCAGTTGGTTAGAGCGTGGTGCTAATAACGCCAAGGTCGCGGGTTCGATCCCCGTACGGGCCAAAACAGCTTTTTCACGTTAACCCAGCAAGCGCCGTGGCCTCTGTCAGTCTCTTTGCGTGGACCTTGGATAAAAGCTCTTGCTGGAGAATGCGGGCATCGATCCCGCTACCTCTCGCATGCTAAGCGAGCGCTCTACCATTTGAGCTAATTCCCCTTTTCCTTTGCTGCGCTCGTATCATTTGATGCCAAAGACATACCCGTCTCCAAAGCCCAGGGACTTCTTGGCTCACATGGTACAGGGCTAACGACACAGAGCATGGTCGGCGTACGCGCCAGCTGGCACGCGCAAGCGCAAGGCCTTGGACGATGGATAGCTCATCCGGACGAGGCGCAGCTGAATGCTTTAAAGGTCCATGGCTCAATCAAGATGCCTTAAAGTGCGGTCATAGGCAACGTCTCTGTGCCCTTCAGGGCTGCTTAAGTTGAAGTGATCTTACTGAGTGCGCTGTTCCATGTTGGGACCAGGAGGGGCGATGTAGCTCACCACCCTCTGAACTTCAGTTGCTACCACAGACAAGCCCATGCACAGCTTAGACTCAAGCTAAAAGTCCAGCAGCGTATGACACAGGCCATCAAGCCATTTTCATTAGTTTCGTGGAGAGCAGATCTGCCTTTCACGTGGGAAGTCGGTCTCCTCTGCCCTAACGAGGGGGGAGCTTCTGGACAAAGTCCATGCGGTCGGATTGGAAAACTGCCCTGCGATTGTGACTGCTGTCGGAGTAATGTGTTCAGCGCCTCGCTGGAAAATCAAAGAAAGGGCCACTGCGCCACGGGCAAAGTGGCTGATTTCGGTACGGCCAAGTCTCCAAGACGCAGGGTCCTGGCTCACGGTAAAGTGCAGGTGTATTTCACCATGTAAAGAATTGATCAGTACGTCAGTCCAAAGTCAAGCTGTACTGGTCCCATGTGGCCTGTGGAATCTCAAGGTGGCCTCGAGGAGTGTAGCTGGTTTCTGTAGTGTAGTGGTTATCACGTTCGCCTAACACGCGAAAGGTCCCCGGTTCGAAACCGGGCAGAAACACGAGAGCTCCTCTTCTGTTTTTCACGGCCCGAGAGAAACATTTTTCTTGCATGTACATCGATCGTCGTCACTGGGAGCTCCTTTGTCGTTCCTGCTTGACGGGCGCTCGGTCCCCGAGGCCGGTTAGCTCAGTTGGTTAGAGCGTGGTGCTAATAACGCCAAGGTCGCGGGTTCGATCCCCGTACGGGCCAAAACAGCTTTTTCACGTTAACCCAGCAAGCGCCGTGGCCTCTGTCAGTCTCTTTGCGTGGACCTTGGATAAAAGCTCTTGCTGGAGAATGCGGGCATCGATCCCGCTACCTCTCGCATGCTAAGCGAGCGCTCTACCATTTGAGCTAATTCCCCTTTTCCTTTGCTGCGCTCGTATCATTTGATGCCAAAGACATACCCGTCTCCAAAGCCCAGGGACTTCTTGGCTCACATGGTACAGGGCTAACGACACAGAGCATGGTCGGCGTACGCGCCAGCTGGCACGCGCAAGCGCAAGGCCTTGGACGATGGATAGCTCATCCGGACGAGGCGCAGCTGAATGCTTTAAAGGTCCATGGCTCAATCAAGATGCCTTAAAGTGCGGTCATAGGCAACGTCTCTGTGCCCTTCAGGGCTGCTTAAGTTGAAGTGATCTTACTGAGTGCGCTGTTCCATGTTGGGACCAGGAGGGGCGATGTAGCTCACCACCCTCTGAACTTCAGTTGCTACCACAGACAAGCCCATGCACAGCTTAGACTCAAGCTAAAAGTCCAGCAGCGTATGACACAGGCCATCAAGCCATTTTCATTAGTTTCGTGGGGAGCAGATCTGCCTTTCACGTGGGAAGTCGGTCTCCTCTGCCCTAACGAGGGGGGAGCTTCTGGACAAAGTCCATGCGGTCGGATTGGAAAACTGCCCTGCGATTGTGACTGCTGTCGGAGTAATGTGTTCAGCGCCTCGCTGGAAAATCAAAGAAAGGGCCACTGCGCCACGGGCAAAGTGGCTGATTTCGGTACGGCCAAGTCTCCAAGACGCAGGGTCCTGGCTCACGGTAAAGTGCAGGTGTATTTCACCATGTAAAGAATTGATCAGTACGTCAGTCCAAAGTCAAGCTGTACTGGTCCCATGTGGCCTGTGGAATCTCAAGGTGGCCTCGAGGAGTGTAGCTGGTTTCTGTAGTGTAGTGGTTATCACGTTCGCCTAACACGCGAAAGGTCCCCGGTTCGAAACCGGGCAGAAACACGAGAGCTCCTCTTCTGTTTTTCACGGCCCGAGAGAAACATTTTTCTTGCATGTACATCGATCGTCGTCACTGGGAGCTCCTTTGTCGTTCCTGCTTGACGGGCGCTCGGTCCCCGAGGCCGGTTAGCTCAGTTGGTTAGAGCGTGGTGCTAATAACGCCAAGGTCGCGGGTTCGATCCCCGTACGGGCCAAAACAGCTTTTTCACGTTAACCCAGCAAGCGCCGTGGCCTCTGTCAGTCTCTTTGCGTGGACCTTGGATAAAAGCTCTTGCTGGAGAATGCGGGCATCGATCCCGCTACCTCTCGCATGCTAAGCGAGCGCTCTACCATTTGAGCTAATTCCCCTTTTCCTTTGCTGCGCTCGTATCATTTGATGCCAAAGACATACCCGTCTCCAAAGCCCAGGGACTTCTTGGCTCACATGGTACAGGGCTAACGACACAGAGCATGGTCGGCGTACGCGCCAGCTGGCACGCGCAAGCGCAAGGCCTTGGACGATGGATAGCTCATCCGGACGAGGCGCAGCTGAATGCTTTAAAGGTCCATGGCTCAATCAAGATGCCTTAAAGTGCGGTCATAGGCAACGTCTCTGTGCCCTTCAGGGCTGCTTAAGTTGAAGTGATCTTACTGAGTGCGCTGTTCCATGTTGGGACCAGGAGGGGCGATGTAGCTCACCACCCTCTGAACTTCAGTTGCTACCACAGACAAGCCCATGCACAGCTTAGACTCAAGCTAAAAGTCCAGCAGCGTATGACACAGGCCATCAAGCCATTTTCATTAGTTTCGTGGGGAGCAGATCTGCCTTTCACGTGGGAAGTCGGTCTCCTCTGCCCTAACGAGGGGGGAGCTTCTGGACAAAGTCCATGCGGTCGGATTGGAAAACTGCCCTGCGATTGTGACTGCTGTCGGAGTAATGTGTTCAGCGCCTCGCTGGAAAATCAAAGAAAGGGCCACTGCGCCACGGGCAAAGTGGCTGATTTCGGTACGGCCAAGTCTCCAAGACGCAGGGTCCTGGCTCACGGTAAAGTGCAGGTGTATTTCACCATGTAAAGAATTGATCAGTACGTCAGTCCAAAGTCAAGCTGTACTGGTCCCATGTGGCCTGTGGAATCTCAAGGTGGCCTCGAGGAGTGTAGCTGGTTTCTGTAGTGTAGTGGTTATCACGTTCGCCTAACACGCGAAAGGTCCCCGGTTCGAAACCGGGCAGAAACACGAGAGCTCCTCTTCTGTTTTTCACGGCCCGAGAGAAACATTTTTCTTGCATGTACATCGATCGTCGTCACTGGGAGCTCCTTTGTCGTTCCTGCTTGACGGGCGCTCGGTCCCCGAGGCCGGTTAGCTCAGTTGGTTAGAGCGTGGTGCTAATAACGCCAAGGTCGCGGGTTCGATCCCCGTACGGGCCAAAACAGCTTTTTCACGTTAACCCAGCAAGCGCCGTGGCCTCTGTCAGTCTCTTTGCGTGGACCTTGGATAAAAGCTCTTGCTGGAGAATGCGGGCATCGATCCCGCTACCTCTCGCATGCTAAGCGAGCGCTCTACCATTTGAGCTAATTCCCCTTTTCCTTTGCTGCGCTCGTATCATTTGATGCCAAAGACATACCCGTCTCCAAAGCCCAGGGACTTCTTGGCTCACATGGTACAGGGCTAACGACACAGAGCATGGTCGGCGTACGCGCCAGCTGGCACGCGCAAGCGCAAGGCCTTGGACGATGGATAGCTCATCCGGACGAGGCGCAGCTGAATGCTTTAAAGGTCCATGGCTCAATCAAGATGCCTTAAAGTGCGGTCATAGGCAACGTCTCTGTGCCCTTCAGGGCTGCTTAAGTTGAAGTGATCTTACTGAGTGCGCTGTTCCATGTTGGGACCAGGAGGGGCGATGTAGCTCACCACCCTCTGAACTTCAGTTGCTACCACAGACAAGCCCATGCACAGCTTAGACTCAAGCTAAAAGTCCAGCAGCGTATGACACAGGCCATCAAGCCATTTTCATTAGTTTCGTGGAGAGCAGATCTGCCTTTCACGTGGGAAGTCGGTCTCCTCTGCCCTAACGAGGGGGGAGCTTCTGGACAAAGTCCATGCGGTCGGATTGGAAAACTGCCCTGCGATTGTGACTGCTGTCGGAGTAATGTGTTCAGCGCCTCGCTGGAAAATCAAAGAAAGGGCCACTGCGCCACGGGCAAAGTGGCTGATTTCGGTACGGCCAAGTCTCCAAGACGCAGGGTCCTGGCTCACGGTAAAGTGCAGGTGTATTTCACCATGTAAAGAATTGATCAGTACGTCAGTCCAAAGTCAAGCTGTACTGGTCCCATGTGGCCTGTGGAATCTCAAGGTGGCCTCGAGGAGTGTAGCTGGTTTCTGTAGTGTAGTGGTTATCACGTTCGCCTAACACGCGAAAGGTCCCCGGTTCGAAACCGGGCAGAAACACGAGAGCTCCTCTTCTGTTTTTCACGGCCCGAGAGAAACATTTTTCTTGCATGTACATCGATCGTCGTCACTGGGAGCTCCTTTGTCGTTCCTGCTTGACGGGCGCTCGGTCCCCGAGGCCGGTTAGCTCAGTTGGTTAGAGCGTGGTGCTAATAACGCCAAGGTCGCGGGTTCGATCCCCGTACGGGCCAAAACAGCTTTTTCACGTTAACCCAGCAAGCGCCGTGGCCTCTGTCAGTCTCTTTGCGTGGACCTTGGATAAAAGCTCTTGCTGGAGAATGCGGGCATCGATCCCGCTACCTCTCGCATGCTAAGCGAGCGCTCTACCATTTGAGCTAATTCCCCTTTTCCTTTGCTGCGCTCGTATCATTTGATGCCAAAGACATACCCGTCTCCAAAGCCCAGGGACTTCTTGGCTCACATGGTACAGGGCTAACGACACAGAGCATGGTCGGCGTACGCGCCAGCTGGCACGCGCAAGCGCAAGGCCTTGGACGATGGATAGCTCATCCGGACGAGGCGCAGCTGAATGCTTTAAAGGTCCATGGCTCAATCAAGATGCCTTAAAGTGCGGTCATAGGCAACGTCTCTGTGCCCTTCAGGGCTGCTTAAGTTGAAGTGATCTTACTGAGTGCGCTGTTCCATGTTGGGACCAGGAGGGGCGATGTAGCTCACCACCCTCTGAACTTCAGTTGCTACCACAGACAAGCCCATGCACAGCTTAGACTCAAGCTAAAAGTCCAGCAGCGTATGACACAGGCCATCAAGCCATTTTCATTAGTTTCGTGGAGAGCAGATCTGCCTTTCACGTGGGAAGTCGGTCTCCTCTGCCCTAACGAGGGGGGAGCTTCTGGACAAAGTCCATGCGGTCGGATTGGAAAACTGCCCTGCGATTGTGACTGCTGTCGGAGTAATGTGTTCAGCGCCTCGCTGGAAAATCAAAGAAAGGGCCACTGCGCCACGGGCAAAGTGGCTGATTTCGGTACGGCCAAGTCTCCAAGACGCAGGGTCCTGGCTCACGGTAAAGTGCAGGTGTATTTCACCATGTAAAGAATTGATCAGTACGTCAGTCCAAAGTCAAGCTGTACTGGTCCCATGTGGCCTGTGGAATCTCAAGGTGGCCTCGAGGAGTTTAGCTGGTTTCTGTAGTGTAGTGGTTATCACGTTCGCCTAACACGCGAAAGGTCCCCGGTTCGAAACCGGGCAGAAACACGAGAGCTCCTCTTCTGTTTTTCACGGCCCGAGAGAAACATTTTTCTTGCATGTACATCGATCGTCGTCACTGGGAGCTCCTTTGTCGTTTCTGCTTGACGGGCGCTCAGTCCCCGAGGCCGGTTAGCTCAGTTGGTTAGAGCGTGGTGCTAATAACGCCAAGGTCGCGGGTTCGATCCCCGTACGGGCCAAAACAGCTTTTTCACGTTAACCCAGCAAGCGCCGTGGCCTCTGTCAGTCTCTTTGCGTGGACCTTGGATAAAAGCTCTTGCTGGAGAATGCGGGCATCGATCCCGCTACCTCTCGCATGCTAAGCGAGCGCTCTACCATTTGAGCTAATTCCCCTTTTCCTTTGCTGCGCTCGTATCATTTGATGCCAAAGACATACCCGTCTCCAAAGCCCAGGGACTTCTTGGCTCACATGGTACAGGGCTAACGACACAGAGCATGGTCGGCGTACGCGCCAGCTGGCACGCGCAAGCGCAAGGCCTTGGACGATGGATAGCTCATCCGGACGAGGCGCAGCTGAATGCTTTAAAGGTCCATGGCTCAATCAAGATGCCTTAAAGTGCGGTCATAGGCAACGTCTCTGTGCCCTTCAGGGCTGCTTAAGTTGAAGTGATCTTACTGAGTGCGCTGTTCCATGTTGGGACCAGGAGGGGCGATGTAGCTCACCACCCTCTGAACTTCAGTTGCTACCACAGACAAGCCCATGCACAGCTTAGACTCAAGCTAAAAGTCCAGCAGCGTATGACACAGGCCATCAAGCCATTTTCATTAGTTTCGTGGAGAGCAGATCTGCCTTTCACGTGGGAAGTCGGTCTCCTCTGCCCTAACGAGGGGGGAGCTTCTGGACAAAGTCCATGCGGTCGGATTGGAAAACTGCCCTGCGATTGTGACTGCTGTCGGAGTAATGTGTTCAGCGCCTCGCTGGAAAATCAAAGAAAGGGCCACTGCGCCACGGGCAAAGTGGCTGATTTCGGTACGGCCAAGTCTCCAAGACGCAGGGTCCTGGCTCACGGTAAAGTGCAGGTGTATTTCACCATGTAAAGAATTGATCAGTACGTCAGTCCAAAGTCAAGCTGTACTGGTCCCATGTGGCCTGTGGAATCTCAAGGTGGCCTCGAGGAGTGTAGCTGGTTTCTGTAGTGTAGTGGTTATCACGTTCGCCTAACACGCGAAAGGTCCCCGGTTCGAAACCGGGCAGAAACACGAGAGCTCCTCTTCTGTTTTTCACGGCCCGAGAGAAACATTTTTCTTGCATGTACATCGATCGTCGTCACTGGGAGCTCCTTTGTCGTTCCTGCTTGACGGGCGCTCGGTCCCCGGGGCCGGTTAGCTCAGTTGGTTAGAGCGTGGTGCTAATAACGCCAAGGTCGCGGGTTCGATCCCCGTACGGGCCAAAACAGCTTTTTCACGTTAACCCAGCAAGCGCCGTGGCCTCTGTCAGTCTCTTTGCGTGGACCTTGGATAAAAGCTCTTGCTGGAGAATGCGGGCATCGATCCCGCTACCTCTCGCATGCTAAGCGAGCGCTCTACCATTTGAGCTAATTCCCCTTTTCCTTTGCTGCGCTCGTATCATTTGATGCCAAAGACATACCCGTCTCCAAAGCCCAGGGACTTCTTGGCTCACATGGTACAGGGCTAACGACACAGAGCATGGTCGGCGTACGCGCCAGCTGGCACGCGCAAGCGCAAGGCCTTGGACGATGGATAGCTCATCCGGACGAGGCGCAGCTGAATGCTTTAAAGGTCCATGGCTCAATCAAGATGCCTTAAAGTGCGGTCATAGGCAACGTCTCTGTGCCCTTCAGGGCTGCTTAAGTTGAAGTGATCTTACTGAGTGCGCTGTTCCATGTTGGGACCAGGAGGGGCGATGTAGCTCACCACCCTCTGAACTTCAGTTGCTACCACAGACAAGCCCATGCACAGCTTAGACTCAAGCTAAAAGTCCAGCAGCGTATGACACAGGCCATCAAGCCATTTTCATTAGTTTCGTGGAGAGCAGATCTGCCTTTCACGTGGGAAGTCGGTCTCCTCTGCCCTAACGAGGGGGGAGCTTCTGGACAAAGTCCATGCGGTCGGATTGGAAAACTGCCCTGCGATTGTGACTGCTGTCGGAGTAATGTGTTCAGCGCCTCGCTGGAAAATCAAAGAAAGGGCCACTGCGCCACGGGCAAAGTGGCTGATTTCGGTACGGCCAAGTCTCCAAGACGCAGGGTCCTGGCTCACGGTAAAGTGCAGGTGTATTTCACCATGTAAAGAATTGATCAGTACGTCAGTCCAAAGTCAAGCTGTACTGGTCCCATGTGGCCTGTGGAATCTCAAGGTGGCCTCGAGGAGTGTAGCTGGTTTCTGTAGTGTAGTGGTTATCACGTTCGCCTAACACGCGAAAGGTCCCCGGTTCGAAACCGGGCAGAAACACGAGAGCTCCTCTTCTGTTTTTCACGGCCCGAGAGAAACATTTTTCTTGCATGTACATCGATCGTCGTCACTGGGAGCTCCTTTGTCGTTCCTGCTTGACGGGCGCTCGGTCCCCGAGGCCGGTTAGCTCAGTTGGTTAGAGCGTGGTGCTAATAACGCCAAGGTCGCGGGTTCGATCCCCGTACGGGCCAAAACAGCTTTTTCACGTTAACCCAGCAAGCGCCGTGGCCTCTGTCAGTCTCTTTGTGTGGACCTTGGATAAAAGCTCTTGCTGGAGAATGCGGGCATCGATCCCGCTACCTCTCGCATGCTAAGCGAGCGCTCTACCATTTGAGCTAATTCCCCTTTTCCTTTGCTGCGCTCGTATCATTTGATGCCAAAGACATACCCGTCTCCAAAGCCCAGGGACTTCTTGGCTCACATGGTACAGGGCTAACGACACAGAGCATGGTCGGCGTACGCGCCAGCTGGCACGCGCAAGCGCAAGGCCTTGGACGATGGATAGCTCATCCGGACGAGGCGCAGCTGAATGCTTTAAAGGTCCATGGCTCAATCAAGATGCCTTAAAGTGCGGTCATAGGCAACGTCTCTGTGCCCTTCAGGGCTGCTTAAGTTGAAGTGATCTTACTGAGTGCGCTGTTCCATGTTGGGACCAGGAGGGGCGATGTAGCTCACCACCCTCTGAACTTCAGTTGCTACCACAGACAAGCCCATGCACAGCTTAGACTCAAGCTAAAAGTCCAGCAGCGTATGACACAGGCCATCAAGCCATTTTCATTAGTTTCGTGGAGAGCAGATCTGCCTTTCACGTGGGAAGTCGGTCTCCTCTGCCCTAACGAGGGGGGAGCTTCTGGACAAAGTCCATGCGGTCGGATTGGAAAACTGCCCTGCGATTGTGACTGCTGTCGGAGTAATGTGTTCAGCGCCTCGCTGGAAAATCAAAGAAAGGGCCACTGCGCCACGGGCAAAGTGGCTGATTTCGGTACGGCCAAGTCTCCAAGACGCAGGGTCCTGGCTCACGGTAAAGTGCAGGTGTATTTCACCATGTAAAGAATTGATCAGTACGTCAGTCCAAAGTCAAGCTGTACTGGTCCCATGTGGCCTGTGGAATCTCAAGGTGGCCTCGAGGAGTGTAGCTGGTTTCTGTAGTGTAGTGGTTATCACGTTCGCCTAACACGCGAAAGGTCCCCGGTTCGAAACCGGGCAGAAACACGAGAGCTCCTCTTCTGTTTTTCACGGCCCGAGAGAAACATTTTTCTTGCATGTACATCGATCGTCGTCACTGGGAGCTCCTTTGTCGTTCCTGCTTGACGGGCGCTCGGTCCCCGAGGCCGGTTAGCTCAGTTGGTTAGAGCGTGGTGCTAATAACGCCAAGGTCGCGGGTTCGATCCCCGTACGGGCCAAAACAGCTTTTTCACGTTAACCCAGCAAGCGCCGTGGCCTCTGTCAGTCTCTTTGCGTGGACCTTGGATAAAAGCTCTTGCTGGAGAATGTGGGCATCGATCTCGCATGCTAAGCGAGCGCTCTACCATTTGAGCTAATTCCCCTTTTCCTTTGCTGCGCTCGTATCATTTGATGCCAAAGACATACCCGTCTCCAAAGCCCAGGGACTTCTTGGCTCACATGGTACAGGGCTAACGACACAGAGCATGGTCGGCGTACGCGCCAGCTGGCACGCGCAAGCGCAAGGCCTTGGACGATGGATAGCTCATCCGGACGAGGCGCAGCTGAATGCTTTAAAGGTCCATGGCTCAATCAAGATGCCTTAAAGTGCGGTCATAGGCAACGTCTCTGTGCCCTTCAGGGCTGCTTAAGTTGAAGTGATCTTACTGAGTGCGCTGTTCCATGTTGGGACCAGGAGGGGCGATGTAGCTCACCACCCTCTGAACTTCAGTTGCTACCACAGACAAGCCCATGCACAGCTTAGACTCAAGCTAAAAGTCCAGCAGCGTATGACACAGGCCATCAAGCCATTTTCATTAGTTTCGTGGAGAGCAGATCTGCCTTTCACGTGGGAAGTCGGTCTCCTCTGCCCTAACGAGGGGGGAGCTTCTGGACAAAGTCCATGCGGTCGGATTGGAAAACTGCCCTGCGATTGTGACTGCTGTCGGAGTAATGTGTTCAGCGCCTCGCTGGAAAATCAAAGAAAGGGCCACTGCGCCACGGGCAAAGTGGCTGATTTCGGTACGGCCAAGTCTCCAAGACGCAGGGTCCTGGCTCACGGTAAAGTGCAGGTGTATTTCACCATGTAAAGAATTGATCAGTACGTCAGTCCAAAGTCAAGCTGTACTGGTCCCATGTGGCCTGTGGAATCTCAAGGTGGCCTCGAGGAGTGTAGCTGGTTTCTGTAGTGTAGTGGTTATCACGTTCGCCTAACACGCGAAAGGTCCCCGGTTCGAAACCGGGCAGAAACACGAGAGCTCCTCTTCTGTTTTTCACGGCCCGAGAGAAACATTTTTCTTGCATGTACATCGATCGTCGTCACTGGGAGCTCCTTTGTCGTTCCTGCTTGACGGGCGCTCGCTCCCCGAGGCCGGTTAGCTCAGTTGGTTAGAGCGTGGTGCTAATAACGCCAAGGTCGCGGGTTCGATCCCCGTACGGGCCAAAACAGCTTTTTCACGTTAACCCAGCAAGCGCCGTGGCCTCTGTCAGTCTCTTTGCGTGGACCTTGGATAAAAGCTCTTGCTGGAGAATGCGGGCATCGATCCCGCTACCTCTCGCATGCTAAGCGAGCGCTCTACCATTTGAGCTAATTCCCCTTTTCCTTTGCTGCGCTCGTATCATTTGATGCCAAAGACATACCCGTCTCCAAAGCCCAGGGACTTCTTGGCTCACATGGTACAGGGCTAACGACACAGAGCATGGTCGGCGTACGCGCCAGCTGGCACGCGCAAGCGCAAGGCCTTGGACGATGGATAGCTCATCCGGACGAGGCGCAGCTGAATGCTTTAAAGGTCCATGGCTCAATCAAGATGCCTTAAAGTGCGGTCATAGGCAACGTCTCTGTGCCCTTCAGGGCTGCTTAAGTTGAAGTGATCTTACTGAGTGCGCTGTTCCATGTTGGGACCAGGAGGGGCGATGTAGCTCACCACCCTCTGAACTTCAGTTGCTACCACAGACAAGCCCATGCACAGCTTAGACTCAAGCTAAAAGTCCAGCAGCGTATGACACAGGCCATCAAGCCATTTTCATTAGTTTCGTGGAGAGCAGATCTGCCTTTCACGTGGGAAGTCGGTCTCCTCTGCCCTAACGAGGGGGGAGCTTCTGGACAAAGTCCATGCGGTCGGATTGGAAAACTGCCCTGCGATTGTGACTGCTGTCGGAGTAATGTGTTCAGCGCCTCGCTGGAAAATCAAAGAAAGGGCCACTGCGCCACGGGCAAAGTGGCTGATTTCGGTACGGCCAAGTCTCCAAGACGCAGGGTCCTGGCTCACGGTAAAGTGCAGGTGTATTTCACCATGTAAAGAATTGATCAGTACGTCAGTCCAAAGTCAAGCTGTACTGGTCCCATGTGGCCTGTGGAATCTCAAGGTGGCCTCGAGGAGTGTAGCTGGTTTCTGTAGTGTAGTGGTTATCACGTTCGCCTAACACGCGAAAGGTCCCCGGTTCGAAACCGGGCAGAAACACGAGAGCTCCTCTTCTGTTTTTCACGGCCCGAGAGAAACATTTTTCTTGCATGTACATCGATCGTCGTCACTGGGAGCTCCTTTGTCGTTCCTGCTTGACGGGCGCTCGGTCCCCGGGGCCGGTTAGCTCAGTTGGTTAGAGCGTGGTGCTAATAACGCCAAGGTCGCGGGTTCGATCCCCGTACGGGCCAAAACAGCTTTTTCACGTTAACCCAGCAAGCGCCGTGGCCTCTGTCAGTCTCTTTGCGTGGACCTTGGATAAAAGCTCTTGCTGGAGAATGCGGGCATCGATCCCGCTACCTCTCGCATGCTAAGCGAGCGCTCTACCATTTGAGCTAATTCCCCTTTTCCTTTGCTGCGCTCGTATCATTTGATGCCAAAGACATACCCGTCTCCAAAGCCCAGGGACTTCTTGGCTCACATGGTACAGGGCTAACGACACAGAGCATGGTCGGCGTACGCGCCAGCTGGCACGCGCAAGCGCAAGGCCTTGGACGATGGATAGCTCATCCGGACGAGGCGCAGCTGAATGCTTTAAAGGTCCATGGCTCAATCAAGATGCCTTAAAGTGCGGTCATAGGCAACGTCTCTGTGCCCTTCAGGGCTGCTTAAGTTGAAGTGATCTTACTGAGTGCGCTGTTCCATGTTGGGACCAGGAGGGGCGATGTAGCTCACCACCCTCTGAACTTCAGTTGCTACCACAGACAAGCCCATGCACAGCTTAGACTCAAGCTAAAAGTCCAGCAGCGTATGACACAGGCCATCAAGCCATTTTCATTAGTTTCGTGGAGAGCAGATCTGCCTTTCACGTGGGAAGTCGGTCTCCTCTGCCCTAACGAGGGGGGAGCTTCTGGACAAAGTCCATGCGGTCGGATTGGAAAACTGCCCTGCGATTGTGACTGCTGTCGGAGTAATGTGTTCAGCGCCTCGCTGGAAAATCAAAGAAAGGGCCACTGCGCCACGGGCAAAGTGGCTGATTTCGGTACGGCCAAGTCTCCAAGACGCAGGGTCCTGGCTCACGGTAAAGTGCAGGTGTATTTCACCATGTAAAGAATTGATCAGTACGTCAGTCCAAAGTCAAGCTGTACTGGTCCCATGTGGCCTGTGGAATCTCAAGGTGGCCTCGAGGAGTGTAGCTGGTTTCTGTAGTGTAGTGGTTATCACGTTCGCCTAACACGCGAAAGGTCCCCGGTTCGAAACCGGGCAGAAACACGAGAGCTCCTCTTCTGTTTTTCACGGCCCGAGAGAAACATTTTTCTTGCATGTACATCGATCGTCGTCACTGGGAGCTCCTTTGTCATTCCTGCTTGACGGGCGCTCGGTCCCTGAGGCCGGTTAGCTCAGTTGGTTAGAGTGTGGTGCTAATAACGCCAAGGTCGCGGGTTCGATCCCCGTACGGGCCAAAACAGCTTTTTCACGTTAACCCAGCAAGCGCCGTGGCCTCTGTCAGTCTCTTTGCGTGGACCTTGGATAAAAGCTCTTGCTGGAGAATGCGGGCATCGATCCCGCTACCTCTCGCATGCTAAGCGAGCGCTCTACCATTTGAGCTAATTCCCCTTTTCCTTTGCTGCGCTCGTATCATTTGATGCCAAAGACATACCCGTCTCCAAAGCCCAGGGACTTCTTGGCTCACATGGTACAGGGCTAACGACACAGAGCATGGTCGGCGTACGCGCCAGCTGGCACGCGCAAGCGCAAGGCCTTGGACGATGGATAGCTCATCCGGACGAGGCGCAGCTGAATGCTTTAAAGGTCCATGGCTCAATCAAGATGCCTTAAAGTGCGGTCATAGGCAACGTCTCTGTGCCCTTCAGGGCTGCTTAAGTTGAAGTGATCTTACTGAGTGCGCTGTTCCATGTTGGGACCAGGAGGGGCGATGTAGCTCACCACCCTCTGAACTTCAGTTGCTACCACAGACAAGCCCATGCACAGCTTAGACTCAAGCTAAAAGTCCAGCAGCGTATGACACAGGCCATCAAGCCATTTTCATTAGTTTCGTGGAGAGCAGATCTGCCTTTCACGTGGGAAGTCGGTCTCCTCTGCCCTAACGAGGGGGGAGCTTCTGGACAAAGTCCATGCGGTCGGATTGGAAAACTGCCCTGCGATTGTGACTGCTGTCGGAGTAATGTGTTCAGCGCCTCGCTGGAAAATCAAAGAAAGGGCCACTGCGCCACGGGCAAAGTGGCTGATTTCGGTACGGCCAAGTCTCCAAGACGCAGGGTCCTGGCTCACGGTAAAGTGCAGGTGTATTTCACCATGTAAAGAATTGATCAGTACGTCAGTCCAAAGTCAAGCTGTACTGGTCCCATGTGGCCTGTGGAATCTCAAGGTGGCCTCGAGGAGTGTAGCTGGTTTCTGTAGTGTAGTGGTTATCACGTTCGCCTAACACGCGAAAGGTCCCCGGTTCGAAACCGGGCAGAAACACGAGAGCTCCTCTTCTGTTTTTCACGGCCCGAGAGAAACATTTTTCTTGCATGTACATCGATCGTCGTCACTGGGAGCTCCTTTGTCGTTCCTGCTTGACGGGCGCTCGGTCCCCGGGGCCGGTTAGCTCAGTTGGTTAGAGCGTGGTGCTAATAACGCCAAGGTCGCGGGTTCGATCCCCGTACGGGCCAAAACAGCTTTTTCACGTTAACCCAGCAAGCGCCGTGGCCTCTGTCAGTCTCTTTGCGTGGACCTTGGATAAAAGCTCTTGCTGGAGAATGCGGGCATCGATCCCGCTACCTCTCGCATGCTAAGCGAGCGCTCTACCATTTGAGCTAATTCCCCTTTTCCTTTGCTGCGCTCGTATCATTTGATGCCAAAGACATACCCGTCTCCAAAGCCCAGGGACTTCTTGGCTCACATGGTACAGGGCTAACGACACAGAGCATGGTCGGCGTACGCGCCAGCTGGCACGCGCAAGCGCAAGGCCTTGGACGATGGATAGCTCATCCGGACGAGGCGCAGCTGAATGCTTTAAAGGTCCATGGCTCAATCAAGATGCCTTAAAGTGCGGTCATAGGCAACGTCTCTGTGCCCTTCAGGGCTGCTTAAGTTGAAGTGATCTTACTGAGTGCGCTGTTCCATGTTGGGACCAGGAGGGGCGATGTAGCTCACCACCCTCTGAACTTCAGTTGCTACCACAGACAAGCCCATGCACAGCTTAGACTCAAGCTAAAAGTCCAGCAGCGTATGACACAGGCCATCAAGCCATTTTCATTAGTTTCGTGGAGAGCAGATCTGCCTTTCACGTGGGAAGTCGGTCTCCTCTGCCCTAACGAGGGGGGAGCTTCTGGACAAAGTCCATGCGGTCGGATTGGAAAACTGCCCTGCGATTGTGACTGCTGTCGGAGTAATGTGTTCAGCGCCTCGCTGGAAAATCAAAGAAAGGGCCACTGCGCCACGGGCAAAGTGGCTGATTTCGGTACGGCCAAGTCTCCAAGACGCAGGGTCCTGGCTCACGGTAAAGTGCAGGTGTATTTCACCATGTAAAGAATTGATCAGTACGTCAGTCCAAAGTCAAGCTGTACTGGTCCCATGTGGCCTGTGGAATCTCAAGGTGGCCTCGAGGAGTGTAGCTGGTTTCTGTAGTGTAGTGGTTATCACGTTCGCCTAACACGCGAAAGGTCCCCGGTTCGAAACCGGGCAGAAACACGAGAGCTCCTCTTCTGTTTTTCACGGCCCGAGAGAAACATTTTTCTTGCATGTACATCGATCGTCGTCACTGGGAGCTCCTTTGTCGTTCCTGCTTGACGGGCGCTCGGTCCCTGAGGCCGGTTAGCTCAGTTGGTTAGAGCGTGGTGCTAATAACGCCAAGGTCGCGGGTTCGATCCCCGTACGGGCCAAAACAGCTTTTTCACGTTAACCCAGCAAGCGCCGTGGCCTCTGTCAGTCTCTTTGCGTGGACCTTGGATAAAAGCTCTTGCTGGAGAATGCGGGCATCGATCCCGCTACCTCTCGCATGCTAAGCAAGCGCTCTACCATTTGAGCTAATTCCCCTTTTCCTTTGCTGCGCTCGTATCATTTGATGCCAAAGACATACCCGTCTCCAAAGCCCAGGGACTTCTTGGCTCACATGGTACAGGGCTAACGACACAGAGCATGGTCGGCGTACGCGCCAGCTGGCACGCGCAAGCGCAAGGCCTTGGACGATGGATAGCTCATCCGGACGAGGCGCAGCTGAATGCTTTAAAGGTCCATGGCTCAATCAAGATGCCTTAAAGTGCGGTCATAGGCAACGTCTCTGTGCCCTTCAGGGCTGCTTAAGTTGAAGTGATCTTACTGAGTGCGCTGTTCCATGTTGGGACCAGGAGGGGCGATGTAGCTCACCACCCTCTGAACTTCAGTTGCTACCACAGACAAGCCCATGCACAGCTTAGACTCAAGCTAAAAGTCCAGCAGCGTATGACACAGGCCATCAAGCCATTTTCATTAGTTTCGTGGAGAGCAGATCTGCCTTTCACGTGGGAAGTCGGTCTCCTCTGCCCTAACGAGGGGGGAGCTTCTGGACAAAGTCCATGCGGTCGGATTGGAAAACTGCCCTGCGATTGTGACTGCTGTCGGAGTAATGTGTTCAGCGCCTCGCTGGAAAATCAAAGAAAGGGCCACTGCGCCACGGGCAAAGTGGCTGATTTCGGTACGGCCAAGTCTCCAAGACGCAGGGTCCTGGCTCACGGTAAAGTGCAGGTGTATTTCACCATGTAAAGAATTGATCAGTACGTCAGTCCAAAGTCAAGCTGTACTGGTCCCATGTGGCCTGTGGAATCTCAAGGTGGCCTCGAGGAGTGTAGCTGGTTTCTGTAGTGTAGTGGTTATCACGTTCGCCTAACACGCGAAAGGTCCCCGGTTCGAAACCGGGCAGAAACACGAGAGCTCCTCTTCTGTTTTTCACGGCCCGAGAGAAACATTTTTCTTGCATGTACATCGATCGTCGTCACTGGGAGCTCCTTTGTCGTTCCTGCTTGACGGGCGCTCGGTCCCCGAGGCCGGTTAGCTCAGTTGGTTAGAGCGTGGTGCTAATAACGCCAAGGTCGCGGGTTCGATCCCCGTACGGGCCAAAACAGCTTTTTCACGTTAACCCAGCAAGCGCCGTGGCCTCTGTCAGTCTCTTTGCGTGGACCTTGGATAAAAGCTCTTGCTGGAGAATGCGGGCATCGATCCCGCTACCTCTCGCATGCTAAGCGAGCGCTCTACCATTTGAGCTAATTCCCCTTTTCCTTTGCTGCGCTCGTATCATTTGATGCCAAAGACATACCCGTCTCCAAAGCCCAGGGACTTCTTGGCTCACATGGTACAGGGCTAACGACACAGAGCATGGTCGGCGTACGCGCCAGCTGGCACGCGCAAGCGCAAGGCCTTGGACGATGGATAGCTCATCCGGACGAGGCGCAGCTGAATGCTTTAAAGGTCCATGGCTCAATCAAGATGCCTTAAAGTGCGGTCATAGGCAACGTCTCTGTGCCCTTCAGGGCTGCTTAAGTTGAAGTGATCTTACTGAGTGCGCTGTTCCATGTTGGGACCAGGAGGGGCGATGTAGCTCACCACCCTCTGAACTTCAGTTGCTACCACAGACAAGCCCATGCACAGCTTAGACTCAAGCTAAAAGTCCAGCAGCGTATGACACAGGCCATCAAGCCATTTTCATTAGTTTCGTGGAGAGCAGATCTGCCTTTCACGTGGGAAGTCGGTCTCCTCTGCCCTAACGAGGGGGGAGCTTCTGGACAAAGTCCATGCGGTCGGATTGGAAAACTGCCCTGCGATTGTGACTGCTGTCGGAGTAATGTGTTCAGCGCCTCGCTGGAAAATCAAAGAAAGGGCCACTGCGCCACGGGCAAAGTGGCTGATTTCGGTACGGCCAAGTCTCCAAGACGCAGGGTCCTGGCTCACGGTAAAGTGCAGGTGTATTTCACCATGTAAAGAATTGATCAGTACGTCAGTCCAAAGTCAAGCTGTACTGGTCCCATGTGGCCTGTGGAATCTCAAGGTGGCCTCGAGGAGTGTAGCTGGTTTCTGTAGTGTAGTGGTTATCACGTTCGCCTAACACGCGAAAGGTCCCCGGTTCGAAACCGGGCAGAAACACGAGAGCTCCTCTTCTGTTTTTCACGGCCCGAGAGAAACATTTTTCTTGCATGTACATCGATCGTCGTCACTGGGAGCTCCTTTGTCGTTCCTGCTTGACGGGCGCTCGGTCCCCGAGGCCGGTTAGCTCAGTTGGTTAGAGCGTGGTGCTAATAACGCCAAGGTCGCGGGTTCGATCCCCGTACGGGCCAAAACAGCTTTTTCACGTTAACCCAGCAAGCGCCGTGGCCTCTGTCAGTCTCTTTGCGTGGACCTTGGATAAAAGCTCTTGCTGGAGAATGCGGGCATCGATCCCGCTACCTCTCGCATGCTAAGCGAGCGCTCTACCATTTGAGCTAATTCCCCTTTTCCTTTGCTGCGCTCGTATCATTTGATGCCAAAGACATACCCGTCTCCAAAGCCCAGGGACTTCTTGGCTCACATGGTACAGGGCTAACGACACAGAGCATGGTCGGCGTACGCGCCAGCTGGCACGCGCAAGCGCAAGGCCTTGGACGATGGATAGCTCATCCGGACGAGGCGCAGCTGAATGCTTTAAAGGTCCATGGCTCAATCAAGATGCCTTAAAGTGCGGTCATAGGCAACGTCTCTGTGCCCTTCAGGGCTGCTTAAGTTGAAGTGATCTTACTGAGTGCGCTGTTCCATGTTGGGACCAGGAGGGGCGATGTAGCTCACCACCCTCTGAACTTCAGTTGCTACCACAGACAAGCCCATGCACAGCTTAGACTCAAGCTAAAAGTCCAGCAGCGTATGACACAGGCCATCAAGCCATTTTCATTAGTTTCGTGGAGAGCAGATCTGCCTTTCACGTGGGAAGTCGGTCTCCTCTGCCCTAACGAGGGGGGAGCTTCTGGACAAAGTCCATGCGGTCGGATTGGAAAACTGCCCTGCGATTGTGACTGCTGTCGGAGTAATGTGTTCAGCGCCTCGCTGGAAAATCAAAGAAAGGGCCACTGCGCCACGGGCAAAGTGGCTGATTTCGGTACGGCCAAGTCTCCAAGACGCAGGGTCCTGGCTCACGGTAAAGTGCAGGTGTATTTCACCATGTAAAGAATTGATCAGTACGTCAGTCCAAAGTCAAGCTGTACTGGTCCCATGTGGCCTGTGGAATCTCAAGGTGGCCTCGAGGAGTGTAGCTGGTTTCTGTAGTGTAGTGGTTATCACGTTCGCCTAACACGCGAAAGGTCCCCGGTTCGAAACCGGGCAGAAACACGAGAGCTCCTCTTCTGTTTTTCACGGCCCGAGAGAAACATTTTTCTTGCATGTACATCGATCGTCGTCACTGGGAGCTCCTTTGTCGTTCCTGCTTGACGGGCGCTCGGTCCCCGAGGCCGGTTAGCTCAGTTGGTTAGAGCGTGGTGCTAATAACGCCAAGGTCGCGGGTTCGATCCCCGTACGGGCCAAAACAGCTTTTTCACGTTAACCCAGCAAGCGCCGTGGCCTCTGTCAGTCTCTTTGCGTGGACCTTGGATAAAAGCTCTTGCTGGAGAATGCGGGCATCGATCCCGCTACCTCTCGCATGCTAAGCGAGCGCTCTACCATTTGAGCTAATTCCCCTTTTCCTTTGCTGCGCTCGTATCATTTGATGCCAAAGACATACCCGTCTCCAAAGCCCAGGGACTTCTTGGCTCACATGGTACAGGGCTAACGACACAGAGCATGGTCGGCGTACGCGCCAGCTGGCACGCGCAAGCGCAAGGCCTTGGACGATGGATAGCTCATCCGGACGAGGCGCAGCTGAATGCTTTAAAGGTCCATGGCTCAATCAAGATGCCTTAAAGTGCGGTCATAGGCAACGTCTCTGTGCCCTTCAGGGCTGCTTAAGTTGAAGTGATCTTACTGAGTGCGCTGTTCCATGTTGGGACCAGGAGGGGCGATGTAGCTCACCACCCTCTGAACTTCAGTTGCTACCACAGACAAGCCCATGCACAGCTTAGACTCAAGCTAAAAGTCCAGCAGCGTATGACACAGGCCATCAAGCCATTTTCATTAGTTTCGTGGAGAGCAGATCTGCCTTTCACGTGGGAAGTCGGTCTCCTCTGCCCTAACGAGGGGGGAGCTTCTGGACAAAGTCCATGCGGTCGGATTGGAAAACTGCCCTGCGATTGTGACTGCTGTCGGAGTAATGTGTTCAGCGCCTCGCTGGAAAATCAAAGAAAGGGCCACTGCGCCACGGGCAAAGTGGCTGATTTCGGTACGGCCAAGTCTCCAAGACGCAGGGTCCTGGCTCACGGTAAAGTGCAGGTGTATTTCACCATGTAAAGAATTGATCAGTACGTCAGTCCAAAGTCAAGCTGTACTGGTCCCATGTGGCCTGTGGAATCTCAAGGTGGCCTCGAGGAGTGTAGCTGGTTTCTGTAGTGTAGTGGTTATCACGTTCGCCTAACACGCGAAAGGTCCCCGGTTCGAAACCGGGCAGAAACACGAGAGCTCCTCTTCTGTTTTTCACGGCCCGAGAGAAACATTTTTCTTGCATGTACATCGATCGTCGTCACTGGGAGCTCCTTTGTCGTTCCTGCTTGACGGGTGCTCGGTCCCCGAGGCCGGTTAGCTCAGTTGGTTAGAGCGTGGTGCTAATAACGCCAAGGTCGCGGGTTCGATCCCCGTACGGGCCAAAACAGCTTTTTCACGTTAACCCAGCAAGCGCCGTGGCCTCTGTCAGTCTCTTTGCGTGGACCTTGGATAAAAGCTCTTGCTGGAGAATGCGGGCATCGATCCCGCTACCTCTCGCATGCTAAGCGAGCGCTCTACCATTTGAGCTAATTCCCCTTTTCCTTTGCTGCGCTCGTATCATTTGATGCCAAAGACATACCCGTCTCCAAAGCCCAGGGACTTCTTGGCTCACATGGTACAGGGCTAACGACACAGAGCATGGTCGGCGTACGCGCCAGCTGGCACGCGCAAGCGCAAGGCCTTGGACGATGGATAGCTCATCCGGACGAGGCGCAGCTGAATGCTTTAAAGGTCCATGGCTCAATCAAGATGCCTTAAAGTGCGGTCATAGGCAACGTCTCTGTGCCCTTCAGGGCTGCTTAAGTTGAAGTGATCTTACTGAGTGCGCTGTTCCATGTTGGGACCAGGAGGGGCGATGTAGCTCACCACCCTCTGAACTTCAGTTGCTACCACAGACAAGCCCATGCACAGCTTAGACTCAAGCTAAAAGTCCAGCAGCGTATGACACAGGCCATCAAGCCATTTTCATTAGTTTCGTGGAGAGCAGATCTGCCTTTCACGTGGGAAGTCGGTCTCCTCTGCCCTAACGAGGGGGGAGCTTCTGGACAAAGTCCATGCGGTCGGATTGGAAAACTGCCCTGCGATTGTGACTGCTGTCGGAGTAATGTGTTCAGCGCCTCGCTGGAAAATCAAAGAAAGGGCCACTGCGCCACGGGCAAAGTGGCTGATTTCGGTACGGCCAAGTCTCCAAGACGCAGGGTCCTGGCTCACGGTAAAGTGCAGGTGTATTTCACCATGTAAAGAATTGATCAGTACGTCAGTCCAAAGTCAAGCTGTACTGGTCCCATGTGGCCTGTGGAATCTCAAGGTGGCCTCGAGGAGTGTAGCTGGTTTCTGTAGTGTAGTGGTTATCACGTTCGCCTAACACGCGAAAGGTCCCCGGTTCGAAACCGGGCAGAAACACGAGAGCTCCTCTTCTGTTTTTCACGGCCCGAGAGAAACATTTTTCTTGCATGTACATCGATCGTCGTCACTGGGAGCTCCTTTGTCGTTCCTGCTTGACGGGCGCTCGGTCCCCGAGGCCGGTTAGCTCAGTTGGTTAGAGCGTGGTGCTAATAACGCCAAGGTCGCGGGTTCGATCCCCGTACGGGCCAAAACAGCTTTTTCACGTTAACCCAGCAAGCGCCGTGGCCTCTGTCAGTCTCTTTGCGTGGACCTTGGATAAAAGCTCTTGCTGGAGAATGCGGGCATCGATCCCGCTACCTCTCGCATGCTAAGCGAGCGCTCTACCATTTGAGCTAATTCCCCTTTTCCTTTGCTGCGCTCGTATCATTTGATGCCAAAGACATACCCGTCTCCAAAGCCCAGGGACTTCTTGGCTCACATGGTACAGGGCTAACGACACAGAGCATGGTCGGCGTACGCGCCAGCTGGCACGCGCAAGCGCAAGGCCTTGGACGATGGATAGCTCATCCGGACGAGGCGCAGCTGAATGCTTTAAAGGTCCATGGCTCAATCAAGATGCCTTAAAGTGCGGTCATAGGCAACGTCTCTGTGCCCTTCAGGGCTGCTTAAGTTGAAGTGATCTTACTGAGTGCGCTGTTCCATGTTGGGACCAGGAGGGGCGATGTAGCTCACCACCCTCTGAACTTCAGTTGCTACCACAGACAAGCCCATGCACAGCTTAGACTCAAGCTAAAAGTCCAGCAGCGTATGACACAGGCCATCAAGCCATTTTCATTAGTTTCGTGGAGAGCAGATCTGCCTTTCACGTGGGAAGTCGGTCTCCTCTGCCCTAACGAGGGGGGAGCTTCTGGACAAAGTCCATGCGGTCGGATTGGAAAACTGCCCTGCGATTGTGACTGCTGTCGGAGTAATGTGTTCAGCGCCTCGCTGGAAAATCAAAGAAAGGGCCACTGCGCCACGGGCAAAGTGGCTGATTTCGGTACGGCCAAGTCTCCAAGACGCAGGGTCCTGGCTCACGGTAAAGTGCAGGTGTATTTCACCATGTAAAGAATTGATCAGTACGTCAGTCCAAAGTCAAGCTGTACTGGTCCCATGTGGCCTGTGGAATCTCAAGGTGGCCTCGAGGAGTGTAGCTGGTTTCTGTAGTGTAGTGGTTATCACGTTCGCCTAACACGCGAAAGGTCCCCGGTTCGAAACCGGGCAGAAACACGAGAGCTCCTCTTCTGTTTTTCACGGCCCGAGAGAAACATTTTTCTTGCATGTACATCGATCGTCGTCACTGGGAGCTCCTTTGTCGTTCCTGCTTGACGGGTGCTCGGTCCCCGAGGCCGGTTAGCTCAGTTGGTTAGAGCGTGGTGCTAATAACGCCAAGGTCGCGGGTTCGATCCCCGTACGGGCCAAAACAGCTTTTTCACGTTAACCCAGCAAGCGCCGTGGCCTCTGTCAGTCTCTTTGCGTGGACCTTGGATAAAAGCTCTTGCTGGAGAATGCGGGCATCGATCCCGCTACCTCTCGCATGCTAAGCGAGCGCTCTACCATTTGAGCTAATTCCCCTTTTCCTTTGCTGCGCTCGTATCATTTGATGCCAAAGACATACCCGTCTCCAAAGCCCAGGGACTTCTTGGCTCACATGGTACAGGGCTAACGACACAGAGCATGGTCGGCGTACGCGCCAGCTGGCACGCGCAAGCGCAAGGCCTTGGACGATGGATAGCTCATCCGGACGAGGCGCAGCTGAATGCTTTAAAGGTCCATGGCTCAATCAAGATGCCTTAAAGTGCGGTCATAGGCAACGTCTCTGTGCCCTTCAGGGCTGCTTAAGTTGAAGTGATCTTACTGAGTGCGCTGTTCCATGTTGGGACCAGGAGGGGCGATGTAGCTCACCACCCTCTGAACTTCAGTTGCTACCACAGACAAGCCCATGCACAGCTTAGACTCAAGCTAAAAGTCCAGCAGCGTATGACACAGGCCATCAAGCCATTTTCATTAGTTTCGTGGAGAGCAGATCTGCCTTTCACGTGGGAAGTCGGTCTCCTCTGCCCTAACGAGGGGGGAGCTTCTGGACAAAGTCCATGCGGTCGGATTGGAAAACTGCCCTGCGATTGTGACTGCTGTCGGAGTAATGTGTTCAGCGCCTCGCTGGAAAATCAAAGAAAGGGCCACTGCGCCACGGGCAAAGTGGCTGATTTCGGTACGGCCAAGTCTCCAAGACGCAGGGTCCTGGCTCACGGTAAAGTGCAGGTGTATTTCACCATGTAAAGAATTGATCAGTACGTCAGTCCAAAGTCAAGCTGTACTGGTCCCATGTGGCCTGTGGAATCTCAAGGTGGCCTCGAGGAGTGTAGCTGGTTTCTGTAGTGTAGTGGTTATCACGTTCGCCTAACACGCGAAAGGTCCCCGGTTCGAAACCGGGCAGAAACACGAGAGCTCCTCTTCTGTTTTTCACGGCCCGAGAGAAACATTTTTCTTGCATGTACATCGATCGTCGTCACTGGGAGCTCCTTTGTCGTTCCTGCTTGACGGGCGCTCGGTCCCCAAGGCCGGTTAGCTCAGTTGGTTAGAGCGTGGTGCTAATAACGCCAAGGTCGCGGGTTCGATCCCCGTACGGGCCAAAACAGCTTTTTCACGTTAACCCAGCAAGCGCCGTGGCCTCTGTCAGTCTCTTTGCGTGGACCTTGGATAAAAGCTCTTGCTGGAGAATGCGGGCATCGATCCCGCTACCTCTCGCATGCTAAGCGAGCGCTCTACCATTTGAGCTAATTCCCCTTTTCCTTTGCTGCGCTCGTATCATTTGATGCCAAAGACATACCCGTCTCCAAAGCCCAGGGACTTCTTGGCTCACATGGTACAGGGCTAACGACACAGAACATGGTCGGCGTACGCGCCAGCTGGCACGCGCAAGCGCAAGGCCTTGGACGATGGATAGCTCATCCGGACGAGGCGCAGCTGAATGCTTTAAAGGTCCATGGCTCAATCAAGATGCCTTAAAGTGCGGTCATAGGCAACGTCTCTGTGCCTTTCAGGGCTGCTTAAGTTGAAGTGATCTTACTGAGTGCGCTATTCCATGTTGGGACCAGGAGGGGCGATGTAGCTCACCACCCTCTGAACTTCAGTTGCTACCACAGACAAGCCCATGCACAGCTTAGACTCAAGCTAAAAGTCCAGCAGCGTATGACACAGGCCATCAAGCCATTTTCATTAGTTTCGTGGAGAGCAGATCTGCCTTTCACGTGGGAAGTCGGTCTCCTCTGCCCTAACGAGGGGGGAGCTTCTGGACAAAGTCCATGCGGTCGGATTGGAAAACTGCCCTGCGATTGTGACTGCTGTCGGAGTAATGTGTTCAGCGCCTCGCTGGAAAATCAAAGAAAGGGCCACTGCGCCACGGGCAAAGTGGCTGATTTCGGTACGGCCAAGTCTCCAAGACGCAGGGTCCTGGCTCACGGTAAAGTGCAGGTGTATTTCACCATGTAAAGAATTGATCAGTACGTCAGTCCAAAGTCAAGCTGTACTGGTCCCATGTGGCCTGTGGAATCTCAAGGTGGCCTCGAGGAGTGTAGCTGGTTTCTGTAGTGTAGTGGTTATCACGTTCGCCTAACACGCGAAAGGTCCCCGGTTCGAAACCGGGCAGAAACACGAGAGCTCCTCTTCTGTTTTTCACGGCCCGAGAGAAACATTTTTCTTGCATGTACATCGATCGTCGTCACTGGGAGCTCCTTT
This sequence comes from Hoplias malabaricus, assembly GCF_029633855.1. Lineage (NCBI taxonomy): Eukaryota > Metazoa > Chordata > Actinopteri > Characiformes > Erythrinidae > Hoplias > Hoplias malabaricus. The sequence goes on from NC_089814.1 coordinate 23,417,915, forward strand.
GTCGTTCCTGCTTGACGGGCGCTCGGTCCCGAGGCCGGTTAGCTCAGTTGGTTAGAGCGTGGTGCTAATAACGCCAAGGTCGCGGGTTCGATCCCCGTACGGGCCAAAACAGCTTTTTCACGTTAACCCAGCAAGCGCCGTGGCCTCTGTCAGTCTCTTTGCGTGGACCTTGGATAAAAGCTCTTGCTGGAGAATGCGGGCATCGATCCCGCTACCTCTCGCATGCTAAGCGAGCGCTCTACCATTTGAGCTAATTCCCCTTTTCCTTTGCTGCGCTCGTATCATTTGATGCCAAAGACATACCCGTCTCCAAAGCCCAGGGACTTCTTGGCTCACATGGTACAGGGCTAACGACACAGAGCATGGTCGGCGTACGCGCCAGCTGGCACGCGCAAGCGCAAGGCCTTGGACGATGGATAGCTCATCCGGACGAGGCGCAGCTGAATGCTTTAAAGGTCCATGGCTCAATCAAGATGCCTTAAAGTGCGGTCATAGGCAACGTCTCTGTGCCCTTCAGGGCTGCTTAAGTTGAAGTGATCTTACTGAGTGCGCTGTTCCATGTTGGGACCAGGAGGGGCGATGTAGCTCACCACCCTCTGAACTTCAGTTGCTACCACAGACAAGCCCATGCACAGCTTAGACTCAAGCTAAAAGTCCAGCAGCGTATGACACAGGCCATCAAGCCATTTTCATTAGTTTCGTGGAGAGCAGATCTGCCTTTCACGTGGGAAGTCGGTCTCCTCTGCCCTAACGAGGGGGGAGCTTCTGGACAAAGTCCATGCGGTCGGATTGGAAAACTGCCCTGCGATTGTGACTGCTGTCGGAGTAATGTGTTCAGCGCCTCGCTGGAAAATCAAAGAAAGGGCCACTGCGCCACGGGCAAAGTGGCTGATTTCGGTACGGCCAAGTCTCCAAGACGCAGGGTCCTGGCTCACGGTAAAGTGCAGGTGTATTTCACCATGTAAAGAATTGATCAGTACGTCAGTCCAAAGTCAAGCTGTACTGGTCCCATGTGGCCTGTGGAATCTCAAGGTGGCCTCGAGGAGTGTAGCTGGTTTCTGTAGTGTAGTGGTTATCACGTTCGCCTAACACGCGAAAGGTCCCTGGTTCGAAACCGGGCAGAAACACGAGAGCTCCTCTTCTGTTTTTCACGGCCCGAGAGAAACATTTTTCTTGCATGTACATCGATCGTCGTCACTGGGAGCTCCTTTGTCGTTCCTGCTTGACGGGCGCTCGGTCCCCGAGGCCGGTTAGCTCAGTTGGTTAGAGCGTGGTGCTAATAACGCCAAGGTCACGGGTTCGATCCCCGTACGGGCCAAAACAGCTTTTTCACGTTAACCCAGCAAGCGCCGTGGCCTCTGTCAGTCTCTTTGCGTGGACCTTGGATAAAAGCTCTTGCTGGAGAATGCGGGCATCGATCCCGCTACCTCTCACATGCTAAGCGAGCGCTATACCGTTTGAGCTAATTCCCCTTTTCCTTTGCTGCGCTCGTATCATTTGATGCCAAAGACATACCCGTCTCCAAAGCCCAGGGACTTCTTGGCTCACATGGTACAGGGCTAACGACACAGAGCATGGTCGGCGTACGCGCCAGCTGGCACGCGCAAGCGCAAGGCCTTGGACGATGGATAGCTCATCCGGACGAGGCGCAGCTGAATGCTTTAAAGGTCCATGGCTCAATCAAGATGCCTTAAAGTGCGGTCATAGGCAACGTCTCTGTGCCCTTCAGGGCTGCTTAAGTTGAAGTGATCTTACTGAGTGCGCTGTTCCATGTTGGGACCAGGAGGGGCGATGTAGCTCACCACCCTCTGAACTTCAGTTGCTACCACAGACAAGCCCATGCACAGCTTAGACTCAAGCTAAAAGTCCAGCAGCGTATGACACAGGCCATCAAGCCATTTTCATTAGTTTCGTGGAGAACAGATCTGCCTTTCACGTGGGAAGTCGGTCTCCTCTGCCCTAACGAGGGGGGAGCTTCTGGACAAAGTCCATGCGGTCGGATTGGAAAACTGCCCTGCGATTGTGACTGCTGTCGGAGTAATGTGTTCAGCGCCTCGCTGGAAAATCAAAGAAAGGGCCACTGCGCCACGGGCAAAGTGGCTGATTTCGGTACGGCCAAGTCTCCAAGACGCAGGGTCCTGGCTCACGGTAAAGTGCAGGTGTATTTCACCATGTAAAGAATTGATCAGTACGTCAGTCCAAAGTCAAGCTGTACTGGTCCCATGTGGCCTGTGGAATCTCAAGGTGGCCTCGAGGAGTGTAGCTGGTTTCTGTAGTGTAGTGGTTATCACGTTCGCCTAACACGCGAAAGGTCCCCGGTTCGAAACCGGGCAGAAACACGAGAGCTCCTCTTCTGTTTTTCACGGCCCGAGAGAAACATTTTTCTTGCATGTACATCGATCGTCGTCACTGGGAGCTCCTTTGTCGTTCCTGCTTGACGGGCGCTCGGTCCCCGAGGCCGGTTAGCTCAGTTGGTTAGAGCGTGGTGCTAATAACGCCAAGGTCACGGGTTCGATCCCCGTACGGGCCAAAACAGCTTTTTCACGTTAACCCAGCAAGCGCCGTGGCCTCTGTCAGTCTCTTTGCGTGGACCTTGGATAAAAGCTCTTGCTGGAGAATGCGGGCATCGATCCCGCTACCTCTCACATGCTAAGCGAGCGCTATACCGTTTGAGCTAATTCCCCTTTTCCTTTGCTGCGCTCGTATCATTTGATGCCAAAGACATACCCGTCTCCAAAGCCCAGGGACTTCTTGGCTCACATGGTACAGGGCTAACGACACAGAGCATGGTCGGCGTACGCGCCAGCTGGCACGCGCAAGCGCAAGGCCTTGGACGATGGATAGCTCATCCGGACGAGGCGCAGCTGAATGCTTTAAAGGTCCATGGCTCAATCAAGATGCCTTAAAGTGCGGTCATAGGCAACGTCTCTGTGCCCTTCAGGGCTGCTTAAGTTGAAGTGATCTTACTGAGTGCGCTGTTCCATGTTGGGACCAGGAGGGGCGATGTAGCTCACCACCCTCTGAACTTCAGTTGCTACCACAGACAAGCCCATGCACAGCTTAGACTCAAGCTAAAAGTCCAGCAGCGTATGACACAGGCCATCAAGCCATTTTCATTAGTTTCGTGGAGAACAGATCTGCCTTTCACGTGGGAAGTCGGTCTCCTCTGCCCTAACGAGGGGGGAGCTTCTGGACAAAGTCCATGCGGTCGGATTGGAAAACTGCCCTGCGATTGTGACTGCTGTCGGAGTAATGTGTTCAGCGCCTCGCTGGAAAATCAAAGAAAGGGCCACTGCGCCACGGGCAAAGTGGCTGATTTCGGTACGGCCAAGTCTCCAAGACGCAGGGTCCTGGCTCACGGTAAAGTGCAGGTGTATTTCACCATGTAAAGAATTGATCAGTACGTCAGTCCAAAGTCAAGCTGTACTGGTCCCATGTGGCCTGTGGAATCTCAAGGTGGCCTCGAGGAGTGTAGCTGGTTTCTGTAGTGTAGTGGTTATCACGTTCGCCTAACACGCGAAAGGTCCCCGGTTCGAAACCGGGCAGAAACACGAGAGCTCCTCTTCTGTTTTTCACGGCCCGAGAGAAACATTTTTCTTGCATGTACATCGATCGTCGTCACTGGGAGCTCCTTTGTCGTTCCTGCTTGACGGGCGCTCGGTCCCCGAGGCCGGTTAGCTCAGTTGGTTAGAGCGTGGTGCTAATAACGCCAAGGTCGCGGGTTCGATCCCCGTACGGGCCAAAACAGCTTTTTCACGTTAACCCAGCAAGCGCCGTGGCCTCTGTCAGTCTCTTTGCGTGGACCTTGGATAAAAGCTCTTGCTGGAGAATGCGGGCATCGATCCCGCTACCTCTCGCATGCTAAGCGAGCGCTCTACCATTTGAGCTAATTCCCCTTTTCCTTTGCTGCGCTCGTATCATTTGATGCCAAAGACATACCCGTCTCCAAAGCCCAGGGACTTCTTGGCTCACATGGTACAGGGCTAACGACACAGAGCATGGTCGGCGTACGCGCCAGCTGGCACGCGCAAGCGCAAGGCCTTGGACGATGGATAGCTCATCCGGACGAGGCGCAGCTGAATGCTTTAAAGGTCCATGGCTCAATCAAGATGCCTTAAAGTGCGGTCATAGGCAACGTCTCTGTGCCCTTCAGGGCTGCTTAAGTTGAAGTGATCTTACTGAGTGCGCTGTTCCATGTTGGGACCAGGAGGGGCGATGTAGCTCACCACCCTCTGAACTTCAGTTGCTACCACAGACAAGCCCATGCACAGCTTAGACTCAAGCTAAAAGTCCAGCAGCGTATGACACAGGCCATCAAGCCATTTTCATTAGTTTCGTGGAGAGCAGATCTGCCTTTCACGTGGGAAGTCGGTCTCCTCTGCCCTAACGAGGGGGGAGCTTCTGGACAAAGTCCATGCGGTCGGATTGGAAAACTGCCCTGCGATTGTGACTGCTGTCGGAGTAATGTGTTCAGCGCCTCGCTGGAAAATCAAAGAAAGGGCCACTGCGCCACGGGCAAAGTGGCTGATTTCGGTACGGCCAAGTCTCCAAGACGCAGGGTCCTGGCTCACGGTAAAGTGCAGGTGTATTTCACCATGTAAAGAATTGATCAGTACGTCAGTCCAAAGTCAAGCTGTACTGGTCCCATGTGGCCTGTGGAATCTCAAGGTGGCCTCGAGGAGTGTAGCTGGTTTCTGTAGTGTAGTGGTTATCACGTTCGCCTGACACGCGAAAGGTCCCCGGTTCGAAACCGGGCAGAAACACGAGAGCTCCTCTTCTGTTTTTCACGGCCCGAGAGAAACATTTTTCTTGCATGTACATCGATCGTCGTCACTGGGAGCTCCTTTGTCGTTCCTGCTTGACGGGCGCTCGGTCCCCGAGGCCGGTTAGCTCAGTTGGTTAGAGCGTGGTGCTAATAACGCCAAGGTCGCGGGTTCGATCCCCGTACGGGCCAAAACAGCTTTTTCACGTTAACCCAGCAAGCGCCGTGGCCTCTGTCAGTCTCTTTGCGTGGACCTTGGATAAAAGCTCTTGCTGGAGAATGCGGGCATCGATCCCGCTACCTCTCACATGCTAAGCGAGCGCTATACCGTCTGAGCTAATTCCCCTTTTCCTTTGCTGCGCTCGTATCATTTGATGCCAAAGACATACCCGTCTCCAAAGCCCAGGGACTTCTTGGCTCACATGGTACAGGGCTAACGACACAGAGCATGGTCGGCGTACGCGCCAGCTGGCACGCGCAAGCGCAAGGCCTTGGACGATGGATAGCTCATCCGGACGAGGCGCAGCTGAATGCTTTAAAGGTCCATGGCTCAATCAAGATGCCTTAAAGTGCGGTCATAGGCAACGTCTCTGTGCCCTTCAGGGCTGCTTAAGTTGAAGTGATCTTACTGAGTGCGCTGTTCCATGTTGGGACCAGGAGGGGCGATGTAGCTCACCACCCTCTGAACTTCAGTTGCTACCACAGACAAGCCCATGCACAGCTTAGACTCAAGCTAAAAGTCCAGCAGCGTATGACACAGGCCATCAAGCCATTTTCATTAGTTTCGTGGAGAGCAGATCTGCCTTTCACGTGGGAAGTCGGTCTCCTCTGCCCTAACGAGGGGGGAGCTTCTGGACAAAGTCCATGCGGTCGGATTGGAAAACTGCCCTGCGATTGTGACTGCTGTCGGAGTAATGTGTTCAGCGCCTCGCTGGAAAATCAAAGAAAGGGCCACTGCGCCACGGGCAAAGTGGCTGATTTCGGTACGGCCAAGTCTCCAAGACGCAGGGTCCTGGCTCACGGTAAAGTGCAGGTGTATTTCACCATGTAAAGAATTGATCAGTACGTCAGTCCAAAGTCAAGCTGTACTGGTCCCATGTGGCCTGTGGAATCTCAAGGTGGCCTCAAGGAGTGTAGCTGGTTTCTGTAGTGTAGTGGTTATCACGTTCGCCTAACATGCGAAAGGTCCCCGGTTCGAAACCGGGCAGAAACACGAGAGCTCCTCTTCTGTTTTTCACGGCCCGAGAGAAACATTTTTCTTGCATGTACATCGATCGTCGTCACTGGGAGCTCCTTTGTCGTTCCTGCTTGACGGGCGCTCGGTCCCCGAGGCCGGTTAGCTCAGTTGGTTAGAGCGTGGTGCTAATAACGCCAAGGTCGCGGGTTCGATCCCCGTACGGGCCAAAACAGCTTTTTCACGTTAACCCAGCAAGCGCCGTGGCCTCTGTCAGTCTCTTTGCGTGGACCTTGGATAAAAGCTCTTGCTGGAGAATGCGGGCATCGATCCCGCTACCTCTCACATGCTAAGCGAGCGCTATACCGTTTGAGCTAATTCCCCTTTTCCTTTGCTGCGCTCGTATCATTTGATGCCAAAGACATACCCGTCTCCAAAGCCCAGGGACTTCTTGGCTCACATGGTACAGGGCTAACGACACAGAGCATGGTCGGCGTACGCGCCAGCTGGCACGCGCAAGCGCAAGGCCTTGGACGATGGATAGCTCATCCGGACGAGGCGCAGCTGAATGCTTTAAAGGTCCATGGCTCAATCAAGATGCCTTAAAGTGCGGTCATAGGCAACGTCTCTGTGCCCTTCAGGGCTGCTTAAGTTGAAGTGATCTTACTGAGTGCGCTGTTCCATGTTGGGACCAGGAGGGGCGATGTAGCTCACCACCCTCTGAACTTCAGTTGCTACCACAGACAAGCCCATGCACAGCTTAGACTCAAGCTAAAAGTCCAGCAGCGTATGACACAGGCCATCAAGCCATTTTCATTAGTTTCGTGGGGAGCAGATCTGCCTTTCACGTGGGAAGTCGGTCTCCTCTGCCCTAACGAGGGGGGAGCTTCTGGACAAAGTCCATGCGGTCGGATTGGAAAACTGCCCTGCGATTGTGACTGCTGTCGGAGTAATGTGTTCAGCGCCTCGCTGGAAAATCAAAGAAAGGGCCACTGCGCCACGGGCAAAGTGGCTGATTTCGGTACGGCCAAGTCTCCAAGACGCAGGGTCCTGGCTCACGGTAAAGTGCAGGTGTATTTCACCATGTAAAGAATTGATCAGTACGTCAGTCCAAAGTCAAGCTGTACTGGTCCCATGTGGCCTGTGGAATCTCAAGGTGGCCTCGAGGAGTGTAGCTGGTTTCTGTAGTGTAGTGGTTATCACGTTCGCCTAACACGCGAAAGGTCCCCGGTTCGAAACCGGGCAGAAACACGAGAGCTCCTCTTCTGTTTTTCACGGCCCGAGAGAAACATTTTTCTTGCATGTACATCGATCGTCGTCACTGGGAGCTCCTTTGTCGTTCCTGCTTGACGGGCGCTCGGTCCCCGAGGCCGGTTAGCTCAGTTGGTTAGAGCGTGGTGCTAATAACGCCAAGGTCGCGGGTTCGATCCCCGTACGGGCCAAAACAGCTTTTTCACGTTAACCCAGCAAGCGCCGTGGCCTCTGTCAGTCTCTTTGCGTGGACCTTGGATAAAAGCTCTTGCTGGAGAATGCGGGCATCGATCCCGCTACCTCTCACATGCTAAGCGAGCGCTATACCGTTTGAGCTAATTCCCCTTTTCCTTTGCTGCGCTCGTATCATTTGATGCCAAAGACATACCCGTCTCCAAAGCCCAGGGACTTCTTGGCTCACATGGTACAGGGCTAACGACACAGAGCATGGTCGGCGTACGCGCCAGCTGGCACGCGCAAGCGCAAGGCCTTGGACGATGGATAGCTCATCCGGACGAGGCGCAGCTGAATGCTTTAAAGGTCCATGGCTCAATCAAGATGCCTTAAAGTGCGGTCATAGGCAACGTCTCTGTGCCCTTCAGGGCTGCTTAAGTTGAAGTGATCTTACTGAGTGCGCTGTTCCATGTTGGGACCAGGAGGGGCGATGTAGCTCACCACCCTCTGAACTTCAGTTGCTACCACAGACAAGCCCATGCACAGCTTAGACTCAAGCTAAAAGTCCAGCAGCGTATGACACAGGCCATCAAGCCATTTTCATTAGTTTCGTGGAGAGCAGATCTGCCTTTCACGTGGGAAGTCGGTCTCCTCTGCCCTAACGAGGGGGGAGCTTCTGGACAAAGTCCATGCGGTCGGATTGGAAAACTGCCCTGCGATTGTGACTGCTGTCGGAGTAATGTGTTCAGCGCCTCGCTGGAAAATCAAAGAAAGGGCCACTGCGCCACGGGCAAAGTGGCTGATTTCGGTACGGCCAAGTCTCCAAGACGCAGGGTCCTGGCTCACGGTAAAGTGCAGGTGTATTTCACCATGTAAAGAATTGATCAGTACGTCAGTCCAAAGTCAAGCTGTACTGGTCCCATGTGGCCTGTGGAATCTCAAGGTGGCCTCAAGGAGTGTAGCTGGTTTCTGTAGTGTAGTGGTTATCACGTTCGCCTAACATGCGAAAGGTCCCCGGTTCGAAACCGGGCAGAAACACGAGAGCTCCTCTTCTGTTTTTCACGGCCCGAGAGAAACATTTTTCTTGCATGTACATCGATCGTCGTCACTGGGAGCTCCTTTGTCGTTCCTGCTTGACGGGCGCTCGGTCCCCGAGGCCGGTTAGCTCAGTTGGTTAGAGCGTGGTGCTAATAACGCCAAGGTCGCGGGTTCGATCCCCGTACGGGCCAAAACAGCTTTTTCACGTTAACCCAGCAAGCGCCGTGGCCTCTGTCAGTCTCTTTGCGTGGACCTTGGATAAAAGCTCTTGCTGGAGAATGCGGGCATCGATCCCGCTACCTCTCGCATGCTAAGCGAGCGCTCTACCATTTGAGCTAATTCCCCTTTTCCTTTGCTGCGCTCGTATCATTTGATGCCAAAGACATACCCGTCTCCAAAGCCCAGGGACTTCTTGGCTCACATGGTACAGGGCTAACGACACAGAGCATGGTCGGCGTACGCGCCAGCTGGCACGCGCAAGCGCAAGGCCTTGGACGATGGATAGCTCATCCGGACGAGGCGCAGCTGAATGCTTTAAAGGTCCATGGCTCAATCAAGATGCCTTAAAGTGCGGTCATAGGCAACGTCTCTGTGCCCTTCAGGGCTGCTTAAGTTGAAGTGATCTTACTGAGTGCGCTGTTCCATGTTGGGACCAGGAGGGGCGATGTAGCTCACCACCCTCTGAACTTCAGTTGCTACCACAGACAAGCCCATGCACAGCTTAGACTCAAGCTAAAAGTCCAGCAGCGTATGACACAGGCCATCAAGCCATTTTCATTAGTTTCGTGGGGAGCAGATCTGCCTTTCACGTGGGAAGTCGGTCTCCTCTGCCCTAACGAGGGGGGAGCTTCTGGACAAAGTCCATGCGGTCGGATTGGAAAACTGCCCTGCGATTGTGACTGCTGTCGGAGTAATGTGTTCAGCGCCTCGCTGGAAAATCAAAGAAAGGGCCACTGCGCCACGGGCAAAGTGGCTGATTTCGGTACGGCCAAGTCTCCAAGACGCAGGGTCCTGGCTCACGGTAAAGTGCAGGTGTATTTCACCATGTAAAGAATTGATCAGTACGTCAGTCCAAAGTCAAGCTGTACTGGTCCCATGTGGCCTGTGGAATCTCAAGGTGGCCTCGAGGAGTGTAGCTGGTTTCTGTAGTGTAGTGGTTATCACGTTTGCCTAACACGCGAAAGGTCCCCGGTTCGAAACCGGGCAGAAACACGAGAGCTCCTCTTCTGTTTTTCACGGCCCGAGAGAAACATTTTTCTTGCATGTACATCGATCGTCGTCACTGGGAGCTCCTTTGTCGTTCCTGCTTGACGGGCGCTCGGTCCCCGAGGCCGGTTAGCTCAGTTGGTTAGAGCGTGGTGCTAATAACGCCAAGGTCGCGGGTTCGATCCCCGTACGGGCCAAAACAGCTTTTTCACGTTAACCCAGCAAGCGCCGTGCCCTCTGTCAGTCTTTTTGCGTGGACCTTGGATAAAAGCTCTTGCTGGAGAATGCGGGCATCGATCCCGCTACCTCTCGCATGCTAAGCGAGCGCTCTACCATTTGAGCTAATTCCCCTTTTCCTTTGCTGCGCTCGTATCATTTGATGCCAAAGACATACCCGTCTCCAAAGCCCAGGGACTTCTTGGCTCACATGGTACAGGGCTAACGACACAGAGCATGGTCGGCGTACGCGCCAGCTGGCACGCGCAAGCGCAAGGCCTTGGACGATGGATAGCTCATCCGGACGAGGCGCAGCTGAATGCTTTAAAGGTCCATGGCTCAATCAAGATGCCTTAAAGTGCGGTCATAGGCAACGTCTCTGTGCCCTTCAGGGCTGCTTAAGTTGAAGTGATCTTACTGAGTGCGCTGTTCCATGTTGGGACCAGGAGGGGCGATGTAGCTCACCACCCTCTGAACTTCAGTTGCTACCACAGACAAGCCCATGCACAGCTTAGACTCAAGCTAAAAGTCCAGCAGCGTATGACACAGGCCATCAAGCCATTTTCATTAGTTTCGTGGGGAGCAGATCTGCCTTTCACGTGGGAAGTCGGTCTCCTCTGCCCTAACGAGGGGGGAGCTTCTGGACAAAGTCCATGCGGTCGGATTGGAAAACTGCCCTGCGATTGTGACTGCTGTCGGAGTAATGTGTTCAGCGCCTCGCTGGAAAATCAAAGAAAGGGCCACTGCGCCACGGGCAAAGTGGCTGATTTCGGTACGGCCAAGTCTCCAAGACGCAGGGTCCTGGCTCACGGTAAAGTGCAGGTGTATTTCACCATGTAAAGAATTGATCAGTACGTCAGTCCAAAGTCAAGCTGTACTGGTCCCATGTGGCCTGTGGAATCTCAAGGTGGCCTCGAGGAGTGTAGCTGGTTTCTGTAGTGTAGTGGTTATCACGTTTGCCTAACACGCGAAAGGTCCCCGGTTCGAAACCGGGCAGAAACACGAGAGCTCCTCTTCTGTTTTTCACGGCCCGAGAGAAACATTTTTCTTGCATGTACATCGATCGTCGTCACTGGGAGCTCCTTTGTCGTTCCTGCTTGACGGGCGCTCGGTCCCCGAGGCCGGTTAGCTCAGTTGGTTAGAGCGTGGTGCTAATAACGCCAAGGTCGCGGGTTCGATCCCCGTACGGGCCAAAACAGCTTTTTCACGTTAACCCAGCAAGCGCCGTGCCCTCTGTCAGTCTCTTTGCGTGGACCTTGGATAAAAGCTCTTGCTGGAGAATGCGGGCATCGATCCCGCTACCTCTCGCATGCTAAGCGAGCGCTCTACCATTTGAGCTAATTCCCCTTTTCCTTTGCTGCGCTCGTATCATTTGATGCCAAAGACATACCCGTCTCCAAAGCCCAGGGACTTCTTGGCTCACATGGTACAGGGCTAACGACACAGAGCATGGTCGGCGTACGCGCCAGCTGGCACGCGCAAGCGCAAGGCCTTGGACGATGGATAGCTCATCCGGACGAGGCGCAGCTGAATGCTTTAAAGGTCCATGGCTCAATCAAGATGCCTTAAAGTGCGGTCATAGGCAACGTCTCTGTGCCCTTCAGGGCTGCTTAAGTTGAAGTGATCTTACTGAGTGCGCTGTTCCATGTTGGGACCAGGAGGGGCGATGTAGCTCACCACCCTCTGAACTTCAGTTGCTACCACAGACAAGCCCATGCACAGCTTAGACTCAAGCTAAAAGTCCAGCAGCGTATGACACAGGCCATCAAGCCATTTTCATTAGTTTCGTGGGGAGCAGATCTGCCTTTCACGTGGGAAGTCGGTCTCCTCTGCCCTAACGAGGGGGGAGCTTCTGGACAAAGTCCATGCGGTCGGATTGGAAAACTGCCCTGCGATTGTGACTGCTGTCGGAGTAATGTGTTCAGCGCCTCGCTGGAAAATCAAAGAAAGGGCCACTGCGCCACGGGCAAAGTGGCTGATTTCGGTACGGCCAAGTCTCCAAGACGCAGGGTCCTGGCTCACGGTAAAGTGCAGGTGTATTTCACCATGTAAAGAATTGATCAGTACGTCAGTCCAAAGTCAAGCTGTACTGGTCCCATGTGGCCTGTGGAATCTCAAGGTGGCCTCGAGGAGTGTAGCTGGTTTCTGTAGTGTAGTGGTTATCACGTTCGCCTAACACGCGAAAGGTCCCCGTTTCGAAACCGGGCAGAAACACGAGAGCTCCTCTTCTGTTTTTCACGGCCCGAGAGAAACATTTTTCTTGCATGTACATCGATCGTCGTCACTGGGAGCTCCTTTGTCGTTCCTGCTTGACGGGCGCTCGGTCCCCGAGGCCGGTTAGCTCAGTTGGTTAGAGCGTGGTGCTAATAACGCCAAGGTCGCGGGTTCGATCCCCGTACGGGCCAAAACAGCTTTTTCACGTTAACCCAGCAAGCTCCGTGGCCTCTGTCAGTCTCTTTGCGTGGACCTTGGATAAAAGCTCTTGCTGGAGAATGCGGGCATCGATCCCGCTACCTCTCGCATGCTAAGCGAGCGCTCTACCATTTGAGCTAATTCCCCTTTTCCTTTGCTGCGCTCGTATCATTTGATGCCAAAGACATACCCGTCTCCAAAGCCCAGGGACTTCTTGGCTCACATGGTACAGGGCTAACGACACAGAGCATGGTCGGCGTACGCGCCAGCTGGCACGCGCAAGCGCAAGGCCTTGGACGATGGATAGCTCATCCGGACGAGGCGCAGCTGAATGCTTTAAAGGTCCATGGCTCAATCAAGATGCCTTAAAGTGCGGTCATAGGCAACGTCTCTGTGCCCTTCAGGGCTGCTTAAGTTGAAGTGATCTTACTGAGTGCGCTGTTCCATGTTGGGACCAGGAGGGGCGATGTAGCTCACCACCCTCTGAACTTCAGTTGCTACCACAGACAAGCCCATGCACAGCTTAGACTCAAGCTAAAAGTCCAGCAGCGTATGACACAGGCCATCAAGCCATTTTCATTAGTTTCGTGGAGAGCAGATCTGCCTTTCACGTGGGAAGTCGGTCTCCTCTGCCCTAACGAGGGGGGAGCTTCTGGACAAAGTCCATGCGGTCGGATTGGAAAACTGCCCTGCGATTGTGACTGCTGTCGGAGTAATGTGTTCAGCGCCTCGCTGGAAAATCAAAGAAAGGGCCACTGCGCCACGGGCAAAGTGGCTGATTTCGGTTTGGCCAAGTCTCCAAGACGCAGGGTCCTGGCTCACGGTAAAGTGCAGGTGTATTTCACCATGTAAAGAATTGATCAGTACGTCAGTCCAAAGTCAAGCTGTACTGGTCCCATGTGGCCTGTGGAATCTCAAGGTGGCCTCGAGGAGTGTAGCTGGTTTCTGTAGTGTAGTGGTTATCACGTTCGCCTAACACGCGAAAGGTCCCCGGTTCGAAACCGGGCAGAAACACGAGAGCTAATCTTCTGTTTTTCACGGCCCGAGAGAAACATTTTTCTTGCATGTACATCGATCGTCGTCACTGGGAGCTCCTTTGCCGTTCCTGCTTGACGGGCGCTCGGTCCCCGAGGCCGGTTAGCTCAGTTGGTTAGAGCGTGGTGCTAATAACGCCAAGGTCGCGGGTTCGATCCCCGTACGGGCCAAAACAGCTTTTTCACGTTAACCCAGCAAGCGCCGTGGCCTCTGTCAGTCTCTTTGCGTGGACCTTGGATAAAAGCTCTTGCTGGAGAATGCGGGCATCGATCCCACTACCTCTCGCATGCTAAGCGAGCGCTCTACCATTTGAGCTAATTCCCCTTTTCCTTTGCCGCGCTCGTATCATTTGATGCCAAAGACATACCCGTCTCCAAAGCCCAGGGACTTCTTGGCTCACATGGTACAGGGCTAACGACACAGAGCATGGTCGGCGTACGCGCCAGCTGGCACGCGCAAGCGCAAGGCCTTGGACGATGGATAGCTCATCCGGACGAGGCGCAGCTGAATGCTTTAAAGGTCCATGGCTCAATCAAGATGCCTTAAAGTGCGGTCATAGGCAACGTCTCTGTGCCCTTCAGGGCTGCTTAAGTTGAAGTGATCTTACTGAGTGCGCTGTTCCATGTTGGGACGAGGAGGGGCGATGTAGCTCACCACCCTCTGAACTTCAGTTGCTACCACAGACAAGCCCATGCACAGCTTAGACTCAAGCTAAAAGTCCAGCAGCGTATGACACAGGCCATCAAGCCATTTTCATTAGTTTCGTGGAGAGCAGATCTGCCTTTCACGTGGGAAGTCGGTCTCCTCTGCCCTAACGAGGGGGGAGCTTCTGGACAAAGTCCATGCGGTCGGATTGGAAAACTGCCCTGCGATTGTGACTGCTGTCGGAGTAATGTGTTCAGCGCCTCGCTGGAAAATCAAAGAAAGGGCCACTGCGCCACGGGCAAAGTGGCTGATTTCGGTACGGCCAAGTCTCCAAGACGCAGGGTCCTGGCTCACGGTAAAGTGCAGGTGTATTTCACCATGTAAAGAATTGATCAGTACGTCAGTCCAAAGTCAAGCTGTACTGGTCCCATGTGGCCTGTGGAATCTCAAGGTGGCCTCGAGGAGTGTAGCTGGTTTCTGTAGTGTAGTGGTTATCACGTTCGCCTAACACGCGAAAGGTCCCCGGTTCGAAACCGGGCAGAAACACGAGAGCTCCTCTTCTGTTTTTCACGGCCCGAGAGAAACATTTTTCTTGCATGTACATCGATCGTCGTCACTGGGAGCTCCTTTGTCGTTCCTGCTTGACGGGCGCTCGGTCCCCGAGGCCGGTTAGCTCAGTTGGTTAGAGCGTGGTGCTAATAACGCCAAGGTCGCGGGTTCGATCCCCGTACGGGCCAAAACAGCTTTTTCACGTTAACCCAGCAAGCGCCGTGGCCTCTGTCAGTCTCTTTGCGTGGACCTTGGATAAAAGCTCTTGCTGGAGAATGCGGGCATCGATCCCGCTACCTCTCGCATGCTAAGCGAGCTCTCTACCATTTGAGCTAATTCCCCTTTTCCTTTGCTGCGCTCGTATCATTTGATGCCAAAGACATACCCGTCTCCAAAGCCCAGGGACTTCTTGGCTCACATGGTACAGGGCTAACGACACAGAGCATGGTCGGCGTACGCGCCAGCTGGCACGCGCAAGCGCAAGGCCTTGGACGATGGATAGCTCATCCGGACGAGGCGCAGCTGAATGCTTTAAAGGTCCATGGCTCAATCAAGATGCCTTAAAGTGCGGTCATAGGCAACGTCTCTGTGCCCTTCAGGGCTGCTTAAGTTGAAGTGATCTTACTGAGTGCGCTGTTCCATGTTGGGACCAGGAGGGGCGATGTAGCTCACCACCCTCTGAACTTCAGTTGCTACCACAGACAAGCCCATGCACAGCTTAGACTCAAGCTAAAAGTCCAGCAGCGTATGACACAGGCCATCAAGCCATTTTCATTAGTTTCGTGGAGAGCAGATCTGCCTTTCACGTGGGAAGTCGGTCTCCTCTGCCCTAACGAGGGGGGAGCTTCTGGACAAAGTCCATGCGGTCGGATTGGAAAACTGCCCTGCGATTGTGACTGCTGTCGGAGTAATGTGTTCAGCGCCTCGCTGGAAAATCAAAGAAAGGGCCACTGCGCCACGGGCAAAGTGGCTGATTTCGGTACGGCCAAGTCTCCAAGACGCAGGGTCCTGGCTCACGGTAAAGTGCAGGTGTATTTCACCATGTAAAGAATTGATCAGTACGTCAGTCCAAAGTCAAGCTGTACTGGTCCCATGTGGCCTGTGGAATCTCAAGGTGGCCTCGAGGAGTGTAGCTGGTTTCTGTAGTGTAGTGGTTATCACGTTCGCCTAACACGCGAAAGGTCCCCGGTTCGAAACCGGGCAGAAACACGAGAGCTCCTCTTCTGTTTTTCACGGCCCGAGAGAAACATTTTTCTTGCATGTACATCGATCGTCGTCACTGGGAGCTCCTTTGTCGTTCCTGCTTGACGGGCGCTCGGTCCCCGAGGCCGGTTAGCTCAGTTGGTTAGAGCGTGGTGCTAATAACGCCAAGGTCGCGGGTTCGATCCCCGTACGGGCCAAAACAGCTTTTTCACGTTAACCCAGCAAGCGCCGTGGCCTCTGTCAGTCTCTTTGCGTGGACCTTGGATAAAA
The DNA here is from genome assembly GCF_029633855.1 of Hoplias malabaricus. NCBI lineage: Eukaryota > Metazoa > Chordata > Actinopteri > Characiformes > Erythrinidae > Hoplias > Hoplias malabaricus. The sequence goes on from NC_089814.1 coordinate 23,433,850, forward strand.
GCTCTTGCTGGAGAATGCAGGCATCGATCCCGCTACCTCTCGCATGCTAAGCGAGCGCTCTACCATTTGAGCTAATTCCCCTTTTCCTTTGCTGCGCTCGTATCATTTGATGCCAAAGACATACCCGTCTCCAAAGCCCAGGGACTTCTTGGCTCACATGGTACAGGGCTAACGACACAGAGCATGGTCGGCGTACGCGCCAGCTGGCACGCGCAAGCGCAAGGCCTTGGACGATGGATAGCTCATCCGGACGAGGCGCAGCTGAATGCTTTAAAGGTCCATGGCTCAATCAAGATGCCTTAAAGTGCGGTCATAGGCAACGTCTCTGTGCCCTTCAGGGCTGCTTAAGTTGAAGTGATCTTACTGAGTGCGCTGTTCCATGTTGGGACCAGGAGGGGCGATGTAGCTCACCACCCTCTGAACTTCAGTTGCTACCACAGACAAGCCCATGCACAGCTTAGACTCAAGCTAAAAGTCCAGCAGCGTATGACACAGGCCATCAAGCCATTTTCATTAGTTTCGTGGGGAGCAGATCTGCCTTTCACGTGGGAAGTCGGTCTCCTCTGCCCTAACGAGGGGGGAGCTTCTGGACAAAGTCCATGCGGTCGGATTGGAAAACTGCCCTGCGATTGTGACTGCTGTCGGAGTAATGTGTTCAGCGCCTCGCTGGAAAATCAAAGAAAGGGCCACTGCGCCACGGGCAAAGTGGCTGATTTCGGTACGGCCAAGTCTCCAAGACGCAGGGTCCTGGCTCACGGTAAAGTGCAGGTGTATTTCACCATGTAAAGAATTGATCAGTACGTCAGTCCAAAGTCAAGCTGTACTGGTCCCATGTGGCCTGTGGAATCTCAAGGTGGCCTCGAGGAGTGTAGCTGGTTTCTGTAGTGTAGTGGTTATCACGTTCGCCTAACACGCGAAAGGTCCCCGTTTCGAAACCGGGCAGAAACACGAGAGCTCCTCTTCTGTTTTTCACGGCCCGAGAGAAACATTTTTCTTGCATGTACATCGATCGTCGTCACTGGGAGCTCCTTTGTCGTTCCTGCTTGACGGGCGCTCGGTCCCCGAGGCCGGTTAGCTCAGTTGGTTAGAGCGTGGTGCTAATAACGCCAAGGTCGCGGGTTCGATCCCCGTACGGGCCAAAACAGCTTTTTCACGTTAACCCAGCAAGCGCCGTGTCCTCTGTCAGTCTCTTTGCGTGGACCTTGGATAAAAGCTCTTGCTGGAGAATGCGGGCATCGATCCCGCTACCTCTCGCATGCTAAGCGAGCGCTCTACCATTTGAGCTAATTCCCCTTTTCCTTTGCTGCGCTCGTATCATTTGATGCCAAAGACATACCCGTCTCCAAAGCCCAGGGACTTCTTGGCTCACATGGTACAGGGCTAACGACACAGAGCATGGTCGGCGTACGCGCCAGCTGGCACGCGCAAGCGCAAGGCCTTGGACGATGGATAGCTCATCCGGACGAGGCGCAGCTGAATGCTTTAAAGGTCCATGGCTCAATCAAGATGCCTTAAAGTGCGATCATAGGCAACGTCTCTGTGCCCTTCAGGGCTGCTTAAGTTGAAGTGATCTTACTGAGTGCGCTGTTCCATGTTGGGACCAGGAGGGGCGATGTAGCTCACCACCCTCTGAACTTCAGTTGCTACCACAGACAAGCCCATGCACAGCTTAGACTCAAGCTAAAAGTCCAGCAGCGTATGACACAGGCCATCAAGCCATTTTCATTAGTTTCGTGGAGAGCAGATCTGCCTTTCACGTGGGAAGTCGGTCTCCTCTGCCCTAACGAGGGGGGAGCTTCTGGACAAAGTCCATGCGGTCGGATTGGAAAACTGCCCTGCGATTGTGACTGCTGTCGGAGTAATGTGTTCAGCGCCTCGCTGGAAAATCAAAGAAAGGGCCACTGCGCCACGGGCAAAGTGGCTGATTTCGGTACGGCCAAGTCTCCAAGACGCAGGGTCCTGGCTCACGGTAAAGTGCAGGTGTATTTCACCATGTAAAGAATTGATCAGTACGTCAGTCCAAAGTCAAGCTGTACTGGTCCCATGTGGCCTGTGGAATCTCAAGGTGGCCTCGAGGAGTGTAGCTGGTTTCTGTAGTGTAGTGGTTATCACGTTCGCCTAACACGCGAAAGGTCCCCGGTTCGAAACCGGGCAGAAACACGAGAGCTCCTCTTCTGTTTTTCACGGCCCGAGAGAAACATTTTTCTTGCATGTACATCGATCGTCGTCACTGGGAGCTCCTTTGTCGTTCCTGCTTGACGGGCGCTCAGTCCCCGAGGCCGGTTAGCTCAGTTGGTTAGAGCGTGGTGCTAATAACGCCAAGGTCGCGGGTTCGATCCCCGTACGGGCCAAAACAGCTTTTTCACGTTAACCCAGCAAGCGCCGTGGCCTCTGTCAGTCTCTTTGCGTGGACCTTGGATAAAAGCTCTTGCTGGAGAATGCGGGCATCGATCCCGCTACCTCTCGCATGCTAAGCGAGCGCTCTACCATTTGAGCTAATTCCCCTTTTCCTTTGCTGGGCTCGTATCATTTGATGCCAAAGACATACCCGTCTCCAAAGCCCAGGGACTTCTTGGCTCACATGGTACAGGGCTAATGACACAGAGCATGGTCGGCGTACGCGCCAGCTGGCACGCGCAAGCGCAAGGCCTTGGACGATGGATAGCTCATCCGGACGAGGCGCAGCTGAATGCTTTAAAGGTCCATGGCTCAATCAAGATGCCTTAAAGTGCGGTCATAGGCAACGTCTCTGTGCCCTTCAGGGCTGCTTAAGTTGAAGTGATCTTACTGAGTGCGCTGTTCCATGTTGGGACCAGGAGGGGCGATGTAGCTCACCACCCTCTGAACTTCAGTTGCTACCACAGACAAGCCCATGCACAGCTTAGACTCAAGCTAAAAGTCCAGCAGCGTATGACACAGGCCATCAAGCCATTTTCATTAGTTTCGTGGAGAGCAGATCTGCCTTTCACGTGGGAAGTCGGTCTCCTCTGCCCTAACGAGGGGGGAGCTTCTGGACAAAGTCCATGCGGTCGGATTGGAAAACTGCCCTGCGATTGTGACTGCTGTCGGAGTAATGTGTTCAGCGCCTCGCTGGAAAATCAAAGAAAGGGCCACTGCGCCACGGGCAAAGTGGCTGATTTCGGTACGGCCAAGTCTCCAAGACGCAGGGTCCTGGCTCACGGTAAAGTGCAGGTGTATTTCACCATGTAAAGAATTGATCAGTACGTCAGTCCAAAGTCAAGCTGTACTGGTCCCATGTGGCCTGTGGAATCTCAAGGTGGCCTCGAGGAGTGTAGCTGGTTTCTGTAGTGTAGTGGTTATCACGTTCGCCTAACACGCGAAAGGTCCCCGGTTCGAAACCGGGCAGAAACACGAGAGCTCCTCTTCTGTTTTTCACGGCCCGAGAGAAACATTTTTCTTGCATGTACATCGATCGTCGTCACTGGGAGCTCCTTTGTCGTTCCTGCTTGACGGGCGCTCGGTCCCCGGGGCCGGTTAGCTCAGTTGGTTAGAGCGTGGTGCTAATAACGCCAAGGTCGCGGGTTCGATCCCCGTACGGGCCAAAACAGCTTTTTCACGTTAACCCAGCAAGCGCCGTGGCCTCTGTCAGTCTCTTTGCGTGGACCTTGGATAAAAGCTCTTGCTGGAGAATGCGGGCATCGATCCCGCTACCTCTCGCATGCTAAGCGAGCGCTCTACCATTTGAGCTAATTCCCCTTTTCCTTTGCTGCGCTCGTATCATTTGATGCCAAAGACATACCCGTCTCCAAAGCCCAGGGACTTCTTGGCTCACATGGTACAGGGCTAACGACACAGAGCATGGTCGGCGTACGCGCCAGCTGGCACGCGCAAGCGCAAGGCCTTGGACGATGGATAGCTCATCCGGACGAGGCGCAGCTGAATGCTTTAAAGGTCCATGGCTCAATCAAGATGCCTTAAAGTGCGGTCATAGGCAACGTCTCTGTGCCCTTCAGGGCTGCTTAAGTTGAAGTGATCTTACTGAGTGCGCTGTTCCATGTTGGGACCAGGAGGGGCGATGTAGCTCACCACCCTCTGAACTTCAGTTGCTACCACAGACAAGCCCATGCACAGCTTAGACTCAAGCTAAAAGTCCAGCAGCGTATGACACAGGCCATCAAGCCATTTTCATTAGTTTCGTGGAGAGCAGATCTGCCTTTCACGTGGGAAGTCGGTCTCCTCTGCCCTAACGAGGGGGGAGCTTCTGGACAAAGTCCATGCGGTCGGATTGGAAAACTGCCCTGCGATTGTGACTGCTGTCGGAGTAATGTGTTCAGCGCCTCGCTGGAAAATCAAAGAAAGGGCCACTGCGCCACGGGCAAAGTGGCTGATTTCGGTACGGCCAAGTCTCCAAGACGCAGGGTCCTGGCTCACGGTAAAGTGCAGGTGTATTTCACCATGTAAAGAATTGATCAGTACGTCAGTCCAAAGTCAAGCTGTACTGGTCCCATGTGGCCTGTGGAATCTCAAGGTGGCCTCGAGGAGTGTAGCTGGTTTCTGTAGTGTAGTGGTTATCACGTTCGCCTAACACGCGAAAGGTCCCCGGTTCGAAACCGGGCAGAAACACGAGAGCTCCTCTTCTGTTTTTCACGGCCCGAGAGAAACATTTTTCTTGCATGTACATCGATCGTCGTCACTGGGAGCTCCTTTGTCGTTCCTGCTTGACGGGCGCTCGGTCCCTGAGGCCGGTTAGCTCAGTTGGTTAGAGCGTGGTGCTAATAACGCCAAGGTCGCGGGTTCGATCCCCGTACGGGCCAAAACAGCTTTTTCACGTTAACCCAGCAAGCGCCGTGGCCTCTGTCAGTCTCTTTGCGTGGACCTTGGATAAAAGCTCTTGCTGGAGAATGCGGGCATCGATCCCGCTACCTCTCGCATGCTAAGCGAGCGCTCTACCATTTGAGCTAATTCCCCTTTTCCTTTGCTGCGCTCGTATCATTTGATGCCAAAGACATACCCGTCTCCAAAGCCCAGGGACTTCTTGGCTCACATGGTACAGGGCTAACGACACAGAGCATGGTCGGCGTACGCGCCAGCTGGCACGCGCAAGCGCAAGGCCTTGGACGATGGATAGCTCATCCGGACGAGGCGCAGCTGAATGCTTTAAAGGTCCATGGCTCAATCAAGATGCCTTAAAGTGCGGTCATAGGCAACGTCTCTGTGCCCTTCAGGGCTGCTTAAGTTGAAGTGATCTTACTGAGTGCGCTGTTCCATGTTGGGACCAGGAGGGGCGATGTAGCTCACCACCCTCTGAACTTCAGTTGCTACCACAGACAAGCCCATGCACAGCTTAGACTCAAGCTAAAAGTCCAGCAGCGTATGACACAGGCCATCAAGCCATTTTCATTAGTTTCGTGGAGAGCAGATCTGCCTTTCACGTGGGAAGTCGGTCTCCTCTGCCCTAACGAGGGGGGAGCTTCTGGACAAAGTCCATGCGGTCGGATTGGAAAACTGCCCTGCGATTGTGACTGCTGTCGGAGTAATGTGTTCAGCGCCTCGCTGGAAAATCAAAGAAAGGGCCACTGCGCCACGGGCAAAGTGGCTGATTTCGGTACGGCCAAGTCTCCAAGACGCAGGGTCCTGGCTCACGGTAAAGTGCAGGTGTATTTCACCATGTAAAGAATTGATCAGTACGTCAGTCCAAAGTCAAGCTGTACTGGTCCCATGTGGCCTGTGGAATCTCAAGGTGGCCTCGAGGAGTGTAGCTGGTTTCTGTAGTGTAGTGGTTATCACGTTCGCCTAACACGCGAAAGGTCCCCGGTTCGAAACCGGGCAGAAACACGAGAGCTCCTCTTCTGTTTTTCACGGCCCGAGAGAAACATTTTTCTTGCATGTACATCGATCGTCGTCACTGGGAGCTCCTTTGTCGTTCCTGCTTGACGGGCGCTCGGTCCCTGAGGCCGGTTAGCTCAGTTGGTTAGAGCGTGGTGCTAATAACGCCAAGGTCGCGGGTTCGATCCCCGTACGGGCCAAAACAGCTTTTTCACGTTAACCCAGCAAGCGCCGTGGCCTCTGTCAGTCTCTTTGCGTGGACCTTGGATAAAAGCTCTTGCTGGAGAATGCGGGCATCGATCCCGCTACCTCTCGCATGCTAAGCGAGCGCTCTACCATTTGAGCTAATTCCCCTTTTCCTTTGCTGCGCTCGTATCATTTGATGCCAAAGACATACCCGTCTCCAAAGCCCAGGGACTTCTTGGCTCACATGGTACAGGGCTAACGACACAGAGCATGGTCGGCGTACGCGCCAGCTGGCACGCGCAAGCGCAAGGCCTTGGACGATGGATAGCTCATCCGGACGAGGCGCAGCTGAATGCTTTAAAGGTCCATGGCTCAATCAAGATGCCTTAAAGTGCGGTCATAGGCAACGTCTCTGTGCCCTTCAGGGCTGCTTAAGTTGAAGTGATCTTACTGAGTGCGCTGTTCCATGTTGGGACCAGGAGGGGCGATGTAGCTCACCACCCTCTGAACTTCAGTTGCTACCACAGACAAGCCCATGCACAGCTTAGACTCAAGCTAAAAGTCCAGCAGCGTATGACACAGGCCATCAAGCCATTTTCATTAGTTTCGTGGAGAGCAGATCTGCCTTTCACGTGGGAAGTCGGTCTCCTCTGCCCTAACGAGGGGGGAGCTTCTGGACAAAGTCCATGCGGTCGGATTGGAAAACTGCCCTGCGATTGTGACTGCTGTCGGAGTAATGTGTTCAGCGCCTCGCTGGAAAATCAAAGAAAGGGCCACTGCGCCACGGGCAAAGTGGCTGATTTCGGTACGGCCAAGTCTCCAAGACGCAGGGTCCTGGCTCACGGTAAAGTGCAGGTGTATTTCACCATGTAAAGAATTGATCAGTACGTCAGTCCAAAGTCAAGCTGTACTGGTCCCATGTGGCCTGTGGAATCTCAAGGTGGCCTCGAGGAGTGTAGCTGGTTTCTGTAGTGTAGTGGTTATCACGTTCGCCTAACACGCGAAAGGTCCCCGGTTCGAAACCGGGCAGAAACACGAGAGCTCCTCTTCTGTTTTTCACGGCCCGAGAGAAACATTTTTCTTGCATGTACATCGATCGTCGTCACTGGGAGCTCCTTTGTCGTTCCTGCTTGACGGGCGCTCGGTCCCTGAGGCCGGTTAGCTCAGTTGGTTAGAGCGTGGTGCTAATAACGCCAAGGTCGCGGGTTCGATCCCCGTACGGGCCAAAACAGCTTTTTCACGTTAACCCAGCAAGCGCCGTGGCCTCTGTCAGTCTCTTTGCGTGGACCTTGGATAAAAGCTCTTGCTGGAGAATGCGGGCATCGATCCCGCTACCTCTCGCATGCTAAGCGAGCGCTCTACCATTTGAGCTAATTCCCCTTTTCCTTTGCTGCGCTCGTATCATTTGATGCCAAAGACATACCCGTCTCCAAAGCCCAGGGACTTCTTGGCTCACATGGTACAGGGCTAACGACACAGAGCATGGTCGGCGTACGCGCCAGCTGGCACGCGCAAGCGCAAGGCCTTGGACGATGGATAGCTCATCCGGACGAGGCGCAGCTGAATGCTTTAAAGGTCCATGGCTCAATCAAGATGCCTTAAAGTGCGGTCATAGGCAACGTCTCTGTGCCCTTCAGGGCTGCTTAAGTTGAAGTGATCTTACTGAGTGCGCTGTTCCATGTTGGGACCAGGAGGGGCGATGTAGCTCACCACCCTCTGAACTTCAGTTGCTACCACAGACAAGCCCATGCACAGCTTAGACTCAAGCTAAAAGTCCAGCAGCGTATGACACAGGCCATCAAGCCATTTTCATTAGTTTCGTGGAGAGCAGATCTGCCTTTCACGTGGGAAGTCGGTCTCCTCTGCCCTAACGAGGGGGGAGCTTCTGGACAAAGTCCATGCGGTCGGATTGGAAAACTGCCCTGCGATTGTGACTGCTGTCGGAGTAATGTGTTCAGCGCCTCGCTGGAAAATCAAAGAAAGGGCCACTGCGCCACGGGCAAAGTGGCTGATTTCGGTACGGCCAAGTCTCCAAGACGCAGGGTCCTGGCTCACGGTAAAGTGCAGGTGTATTTCACCATGTAAAGAATTGATCAGTACGTCAGTCCAAAGTCAAGCTGTACTGGTCCCATGTGGCCTGTGGAATCTCAAGGTGGCCTCGAGGAGTGTAGCTGGTTTCTGTAGTGTAGTGGTTATCACGTTCGCCTAACACGCGAAAGGTCCCCGTTTCGAAACCGGGCAGAAACACGAGAGCTCCTCTTCTGTTTTTCACGGCCCGAGAGAAACATTTTTCTTGCATGTACATCGATCGTCGTCACTGGGAGCTCCTTTGTCGTTCCTGCTTGACGGGCGCTCGGTCCCCGAGGCCGGTTAGCTCAGTTGGTTAGAGCGTGGTGCTAATAACGCCAAGGTCGCGGGTTCGATCCCCGTACGGGCCAAAACAGCTTTTTCACGTTAACCCAGCAAGCGCCGTGGCCTCTGTCAGTCTCTTTGCGTGGACCTTGGATAAAAGCTCTTGCTGGAGAATGCGGGCATCGATCCCGCTACCTCTCGCATGCTAAGCGAGCGCTCTACCATTTGAGCTAATTCCCCTTTTCCTTTGCTGCGCTCGTATCATTTGATGCCAAAGACATACCCGTCTCCAAAGCCCAGGGACTTCTTGGCTCACATGGTACAGGGCTAACGACACAGAGCATGGTCGGCGTACGCGCCAGCTGGCACGCGCAAGCGCAAGGCCTTGGACGATGGATAGCTCATCCGGACGAGGCGCAGCTGAATGCTTTAAAGGTCCATGGCTCAATCAAGATGCCTTAAAGTGCGGTCATAGGCAACGTCTCTGTGCCCTTCAGGGCTGCTTAAGTTGAAGTGATCTTACTGAGTGCGCTGTTCCATGTTGGGACCAGGAGGGGCGATGTAGCTCACCACCCTCTGAACTTCAGTTGCTACCACAGACAAGCCCATGCACAGCTTAGACTCAAGCTAAAAGTCCAGCAGCGTATGACACAGGCCATCAAGCCATTTTCATTAGTTTCGTGGAGAGCAGATCTGCCTTTCACGTGGGAAGTCGGTCTCCTCTGCCCTAACGAGGGGGGAGCTTCTGGACAAAGTCCATGCGGTCGGATTGGAAAACTGCCCTGCGATTGTGACTGCTGTCGGAGTAATGTGTTCAGCGCCTCGCTGGAAAATCAAAGAAAGGGCCACTGCGCCACGGGCAAAGTGGCTGATTTCGGTACGGCCAAGTCTCCAAGACGCAGGGTCCTGGCTCACGGTAAAGTGCAGGTGTATTTCACCATGTAAAGAATTGATCAGTACGTCAGTCCAAAGTCAAGCTGTACTGGTCCCATGTGGCCTGTGGAATCTCAAGGTGGCCTCGAGGAGTGTAGCTGGTTTCTGTAGTGTAGTGGTTATCACGTTCGCCTAACACGCGAAAGGTCCCCGGTTCGAAACCGGGCAGAAACACGAGAGCTCCTCTTCTGTTTTTCACGGCCCGAGAGAAACATTTTTCTTGCATGTACATCGATCGTCGTCACTGGGAGCTCCTTTGTCGTTCCTGCTTGACGGGCGCTCGGTCCCCGAGGCCGGTTAGCTCAGTTGGTTAGAGCGTGGTGCTAATAACGCCAAGGTCGCGGGTTCGATCCCCGTACGGGCCAAAACAGCTTTTTCACGTTAACCCAGCAAGCGCCGTGGCCTCTGTCAGTCTCTTTGCGTGGACCTTGGATAAAAGCTCTTGCTGGAGAATGCGGGCATCGATCCCGCTACCTCTCGCATGCTAAGCGAGCGCTCTACCATTTGAGCTAATTCCCCTTTTCCTTTGCTGCGCTCGTATCATTTGATGCCAAAGACATACCCGTCTCCAAAGCCCAGGGACTTCTTGGCTCACATGGTACAGGGCTAACGACACAGAGCATGGTCGGCGTACGCGCCAGCTGGCACGCGCAAGCGCAAGGCCTTGGACGATGGATAGCTCATCCGGACGAGGCGCAGCTGAATGCTTTAAAGGTCCATGGCTCAATCAAGATGCCTTAAAGTGCGGTCATAGGCAACGTCTCTGTGCCCTTCAGGGCTGCTTAAGTTGAAGTGATCTTACTGAGTGCGCTGTTCCATGTTGGGACCAGGAGGGGCGATGTAGCTCACCACCCTCTGAACTTCAGTTGCTACCACAGACAAGCCCATGCACAGCTTAGACTCAAGCTAAAAGTCCAGCAGCGTATGACACAGGCCATCAAGCCATTTTCATTAGTTTCGTGGAGAGCAGATCTGCCTTTCACGTGGGAAGTCGGTCTCCTCTGCCCTAACGAGGGGGGAGCTTCTGGACAAAGTCCATGCGGTCGGATTGGAAAACTGCCCTGCGATTGTGACTGCTGTCGGAGTAATGTGTTCAGCGCCTCGCTGGAAAATCAAAGAAAGGGCCACTGCGCCACGGGCAAAGTGGCTGATTTCGGTACGGCCAAGTCTCCAAGACGCAGGGTCCTGGCTCACGGTAAAGTGCAGGTGTATTTCACCATGTAAAGAATTGATCAGTACGTCAGTCCAAAGTCAAGCTGTACTGGTCCCATGTGGCCTGTGGAATCTCAAGGTGGCCTCGAGGAGTGTAGCTGGTTTCTGTAGTGTAGTGGTTATCACGTTCGCCTAACACGCGAAAGGTCCCCGGTTCGAAACCGGGCAGAAACACGAGAGCTCCTCTTCTGTTTTTCACGGCCCGAGAGAAACATTTTTCTTGCATGTACATCGATCGTCGTCACTGGGAGCTCCTTTGTCGTTTCTGCTTGACGGGCGCTCGGTCCCCGAGGCCGGTTAGCTCAGTTGGTTAGAGCGTGGTGCTAATAACGCCAAGGTCGCGGGTTCGATCCCCGTACGGGCCAAAACAGCTTTTTCACGTTAACCCAGCAAGCGCCGTGGCCTCTGTCAGTCTCTTTGCGTGGACCTTGGATAAAAGCTCTTGCTGGAGAATGCGGGCATCGATCCCGCTACCTCTCGCATGCTAAGCGAGCGCTCTACCATTTGAGCTAATTCCCCTTTTCCTTTGCTGCGCTCGTATCATTTGATGCCAAAGACATACCCGTCTCCAAAGCCCAGGGACTTCTTGGCTCACATGGTACAGGGCTAACGACACAGAGCATGGTCGGCGTACGCGCCAGCTGGCACGCGCAAGCGCAAGGCCTTGGACGATGGATAGCTCATCCGGACGAGGCGCAGCTGAATGCTTTAAAGGTCCATGGCTCAATCAAGATGCCTTAAAGTGCGGTCATAGGCAACGTCTCTGTGCCCTTCAGGGCTGCTTAAGTTGAAGTGATCTTACTGAGTGCGCTGTTCCATGTTGGGACCAGGAGGGGCGATGTAGCTCACCACCCTCTGAACTTCAGTTGCTACCACAGACAAGCCCATGCACAGCTTAGACTCAAGCTAAAAGTCCAGCAGCGTATGACACAGGCCATCAAGCCATTTTCATTAGTTTCGTGGGGAGCAGATCTGCCTTTCACGTGGGAAGTCGGTCTCCTCTGCCCTAACGAGGGGGGAGCTTCTGGACAAAGTCCATGCGGTCGGATTGGAAAACTGCCCTGCGATTGTGACTGCTGTCGGAGTAATGTGTTCAGCGCCTCGCTGGAAAATCAAAGAAAGGGCCACTGCGCCACAGGCAAAGTGGCTGATTTCGGTACGGCCAAGTCTCCAAGACGCAGGGTCCTGGCTCACGGTAAAGTGCAGGTGTATTTCACCATGTAAAGAATTGATCAGTACGTCAGTCCAAAGTCAAGCTGTACTGGTCCCATGTGGCCTGTGGAATCTCAAGGTGGCCTCGAGGAGTGTAGCTGGTTTCTGTAGTGTAGTGGTTATCACGTTCGCCTAACACGCGAAAGGTCCCCGTTTCGAAACCGGGCAGAAACACGAGAGCTCCTCTTCTGTTTTTCACGGCCCGAGAGAAACATTTTTCTTGCATGTACATCGATCGTCGTCACTGGGAGCTCCTTTGTCGTTCCTGCTTGACGGGCGCTCGGTCCCCGAGGCCGGTTAGCTCAGTTGGTTAGAGCGTGGTGCTAATAACGCCAAGGTCGCGGGTTCGATCCCCGTACGGGCCAAAACAGCTTTTTCACGTTAACCCAGCAAGCGCCGTGGCCTCTGTCAGTCTCTTTGCGTGGACCTTGGATAAAAGCTCTTGCTGGAGAATGCGGGCATCGATCCCGCTACCTCTCGCATGCTAAGCGAGCGCTCTACCATTTGAGCTAATTCCCCTTTTCCTTTGCTGCGCTCGTATCATTTGATGCCAAAGACATACCCGTCTCCAAAGCCCAGGGACTTCTTGGCTCACATGGTACAGGGCTAACGACACAGAGCATGGTCGGCGTACGCGCCAGCTGGCACGCGCAAGCGCAAGGCCTTGGACGATGGATAGCTCATCCGGACGAGGCGCAGCTGAATGCTTTAAAGGTCCATGGCTCAATCAAGATGCCTTAAAGTGCGGTCATAGGCAACGTCTCTGTGCCCTTCAGGGCTGCTTAAGTTGAAGTGATCTTACTGAGTGCGCTGTTCCATGTTGGGACCAGGAGGGGCGATGTAGCTCACCACCCTCTGAACTTCAGTTGCTACCACAGACAAGCCCATGCACAGCTTAGACTCAAGCTAAAAGTCCAGCAGCGTATGACACAGGCCATCAAGCCATTTTCATTAGTTTCGTGGAGAGCAGATCTGCCTTTCACGTGGGAAGTCGGTCTCCTCTGCCCTAACGAGGGGGGAGCTTCTGGACAAAGTCCATGCGGTCGGATTGGAAAACTGCCCTGCGATTGTGACTGCTGTCGGAGTAATGTGTTCAGCGCCTCGCTGGAAAATCAAAGAAAGGGCCACTGCGCCACGGGCAAAGTGGCTGATTTCGGTACGGCCAAGTCTCCAAGACGCAGGGTCCTGGCTCACGGTAAAGTGCAGGTGTATTTCACCATGTAAAGAATTGATCAGTACGTCAGTCCAAAGTCAAGCTGTACTGGTCCCATGTGGCCTGTGGAATCTCAAGGTGGCCTCGAGGAGTGTAGCTGGTTTCTGTAGTGTAGTGGTTATCACGTTCGCCTAACACGCGAAAGGTCCCCGGTTCGAAACCGGGCAGAAACACGAGAGCTCCTCTTCTGTTTTTCACGGCCCGAGAGAAACATTTTTCTTGCATGTACATCGATCGTCGTCACTGGGAGCTCCTTTGTCGTTCCTGCTTGACGGGCGCTCGGTCCCCGAGGCCGGTTAGCTCAGTTGGTTAGAGCGTGGTGCTAATAACGCCAAGGTCGCGGGTTCGATCCCCGTACGGGCCAAAACAGCTTTTTCACGTTAACCCAGCAAGCGCCGTGGCCTCTGTCAGTCTCTTTGCGTGGACCTTGGATAAAAGCTCTTGCTGGAGAATGCGGGCATCGATCCCGCTACCTCTCGCATGCTAAGCGAGCGCTCTACCATTTGAGCTAATTCCCCTTTTCCTTTGCTGCGCTCGTATCATTTGATGCCAAAGACATACCCGTCTCCAAAGCCCAGGGACTTCTTGGCTCACATGGTACAGGGCTAACGACACAGAGCATGGTCGGCGTACGCGCCAGCTGGCACGCGCAAGCGCAAGGCCTTGGACGATGGATAGCTCATCCGGACGAGGCGCAGCTGAATGCTTTAAAGGTCCATGGCTCAATCAAGATGCCTTAAAGTGCGGTCATAGGCAACGTCTCTGTGCCCTTCAGGGCTGCTTAAGTTGAAGTGATCTTACTGAGTGCGCTGTTCCATGTTGGGACCAGGAGGGGCGATGTAGCTCACCACCCTCTGAACTTCAGTTGCTACCACAGACAAGCCCATGCACAGCTTAGACTCAAGCTAAAAGTCCAGCAGCGTATGACACAGGCCATCAAGCCATTTTCATTAGTTTCGTGGAGAGCAGATCTGCCTTTCACGTGGGAAGTCGGTCTCCTCTGCCCTAACGAGGGGGGAGCTTCTGGACAAAGTCCATGCGGTCGGATTGGAAAACTGCCCTGCGATTGTGACTGCTGTCGGAGTAATGTGTTCAGCGCCTCGCTGGAAAATCAAAGAAAGGGCCACTGCGCCACGGGCAAAGTGGCTGATTTCGGTACGGCCAAGTCTCCAAGACGCAGGGTCCTGGCTCACGGTAAAGTGCAGGTGTATTTCACCATGTAAAGAATTGATCAGTACGTCAGTCCAAAGTCAAGCTGTACTGGTCCCATGTGGCCTGTGGAATCTCAAGGTGGCCTCGAGGAGTGTAGCTGGTTTCTGTAGTGTAGTGGTTATCACGTTCGCCTAACACGCGAAAGGTCCCCGTTTCGAAACCGGGCAGAAACACGAGAGCTCCTCTTCTGTTTTTCACGGCCCGAGAGAAACATTTTTCTTGCATGTACATCGATCGTCGTCACTGGGAGCTCCTTTGTCGTTCCTGCTTGACGGGCGCTCGGTCCCCGAGGCCGGTTAGCTCAGTTGGTTAGAGCGTGGTGCTAATAACGCCAAGGTCGCGGGTTCGATCCCCGTACGGGCCAAAACAGCTTTTTCACGTTAACCCAGCAAGCGCCGTGGCCTCTGTCAGTCTCTTTGCGTGGACCTTGGATAAAAGCTCTTGCTGGAGAATGCAGGCATCGATCCCGCTACCTCTCGCATGCTAAGCGAGCGCTCTACCATTTGAGCTAATTCCCCTTTTCCTTTGCTGCGCTCGTATCATTTGATGCCAAAGACATACCCGTCTCCAAAGCCCAGGGACTTCTTGGCTCACATGGTACAGGGCTAACGACACAGAGCATGGTCGGCGTACGCGCCAGCTGGCACGCGCAAGCGCAAGGCCTTGGACGATGGATAGCTCATCCGGACGAGGCGCAGCTGAATGCTTTAAAGGTCCATGGCTCAATCAAGATGCCTTAAAGTGCGGTCATAGGCAACGTCTCTGTGCCCTTCAGGGCTGCTTAAGTTGAAGTGATCTTACTGAGTGCGCTGTTCCATGTTGGGACCAGGAGGGGCGATGTAGCTCACCACCCTCTGAACTTCAGTTGCTACCACAGACAAGCCCATGCACAGCTTAGACTCAAGCTAAAAGTCCAGCAGCGTATGACACAGGCCATCAAGCCATTTTCATTAGTTTCGTGGAGAGCAGATCTGCCTTTCACGTGGGAAGTCGGTCTCCTCTGCCCTAACGAGGGGGGAGCTTCTGGACAAAGTCCATGCGGTCGGATTGGAAAACTGCCCTGCGATTGTGACTGCTGTCGGAGTAATGTGTTCAGCGCCTCGCTGGAAAATCAAAGAAAGGGCCACTGCGCCACGGGCAAAGTGGCTGATTTCGGTACGGCCAAGTCTCCAAGACGCAGGGTCCTGGCTCACGGTAAAGTGCAGGTGTATTTCACCATGTAAAGAATTGATCAGTACGTCAGTCCAAAGTCAAGCTGTACTGGTCCCATGTGGCCTGTGGAATCTCAAGGTGGCCTCGAGGAGTGTAGCTGGTTTCTGTAGTGTAGTGGTTATCACGTTCGCCTAACACGCGAAAGGTCCCCGGTTCGAAACCGGGCAGAAACA
Source organism: Hoplias malabaricus (assembly GCF_029633855.1). Lineage (NCBI taxonomy): Eukaryota > Metazoa > Chordata > Actinopteri > Characiformes > Erythrinidae > Hoplias > Hoplias malabaricus. The sequence goes on from NC_089814.1 coordinate 23,449,342, forward strand.
CGAGAGCTCCTCTTCTGTTTTTCACGGCCCGAGAGAAACATTTTTCTTGCATGTACATCGATCGTCGTCACTGGGAGCTCCTTTGTCGTTCCTGCTTGACGGGCGCTCGGTCCCTGAGGCCGGTTAGCTCAGTTGGTTAGAGCGTGGTGCTAATAACGCCAAGGTCGCGGGTTCGATCCCCGTACGGGCCAAAACAGCTTTTTCACGTTAACCCAGCAAGCGCCGTGGCCTCTGTCAGTCTCTTTGCGTGGACCTTGGATAAAAGCTCTTGCTGGAGAATGCGGGCATCGATCCCGCTACCTCTCGCATGCTAAGCGAGCGCTCTACCATTTGAGCTAATTCCCCTTTTCCTTTGCTGCGCTCGTATCATTTGATGCCAAAGACATACCCGTCTCCAAAGCCCAGGGACTTCTTGGCTCACATGGTACAGGGCTAACGACACAGAGCATGGTCGGCGTACGCGCCAGCTGGCACGCGCAAGCGCAAGGCCTTGGACGATGGATAGCTCATCCGGACGAGGCGCAGCTGAATGCTTTAAAGGTCCATGGCTCAATCAAGATGCCTTAAAGTGCGGTCATAGGCAACGTCTCTGTGCCCTTCAGGGCTGCTTAAGTTGAAGTGATCTTACTGAGTGCGCTGTTCCATGTTGGGACCAGGAGGGGCGATGTAGCTCACCACCCTCTGAACTTCAGTTGCTACCACAGACAAGCCCATGCACAGCTTAGACTCAAGCTAAAAGTCCAGCAGCGTATGACACAGGCCATCAAGCCATTTTCATTAGTTTCGTGGAGAGCAGATCTGCCTTTCACGTGGGAAGTCGGTCTCCTCTGCCCTAACGAGGGGGGAGCTTCTGGACAAAGTCCATGCGGTCGGATTGGAAAACTGCCCTGCGATTGTGACTGCTGTCGGAGTAATGTGTTCAGCGCCTCGCTGGAAAATCAAAGAAAGGGCCACTGCGCCACGGGCAAAGTGGCTGATTTCGGTACGGCCAAGTCTCCAAGACGCAGGGTCCTGGCTCACGGTAAAGTGCAGGTGTATTTCACCATGTAAAGAATTGATCAGTACGTCAGTCCAAAGTCAAGCTGTACTGGTCCCATGTGGCCTGTGGAATCTCAAGGTGGCCTCGAGGAGTGTAGCTGGTTTCTGTAGTGTAGTGGTTATCACGTTCACCTAACACGCGAAAGGTCCCCGGTTCGAAACCGGGCAGAAACACGAGAGCTCCTCTTCTGTTTTTCACGGCCCGAGAGAAACATTTTTCTTGCATGTACATCGATCGTCGTCACTGGGAGCTCCTTTGTCGTTCCTGCTTGACGGGCGCTCGGTCCCCGAGGCCGGTTAGCTCAGTTGGTTAGAGCGTGGTGCTAATAACGCCAAGGTCGCGGGTTCGATCCCCGTACGGGCCAAAACAGCTTTTTCACGTTAACCCAGCAAGCGCCGTGGCCTCTGTCAGTCTCTTTGCGTGGACCTTGGATAAAAGCTCTTGCTGGAGAATGCGGGCATCGATCCCGCTACCTCTCGCATGCTAAGCGAGCGCTCTACCATTTGAGCTAATTCCCCTTTTCCTTTGCTGCGCTCGTATCATTTGATGCCAAAGACATACCCGTCTCCAAAGCCCAGGGACTTCTTGGCTCACATGGTACAGGGCTAACGACACAGAGCATGGTCGGCGTACGCGCCAGCTGGCACGCGCAAGCGCAAGGCCTTGGACGATGGATAGCTCATCCGGACGAGGCGCAGCTGAATGCTTTAAAGGTCCATGGCTCAATCAAGATGCCTTAAAGTGCGGTCATAGGCAACGTCTCTGTGCCCTTCAGGGCTGCTTAAGTTGAAGTGATCTTACTGAGTGCGCTGTTCCATGTTGGGACCAGGAGGGGCGATGTAGCTCACCACCCTCTGAACTTCAGTTGCTACCACAGACAAGCCCATGCACAGCTTAGACTCAAGCTAAAAGTCCAGCAGCGTATGACACAGGCCATCAAGCCATTTTCATTAGTTTCGTGGAGAGCAGATCTGCCTTTCACGTGGGAAGTCGGTCTCCTCTGCCCTAACGAGGGGGGAGCTTCTGGACAAAGTCCATGCGGTCGGATTGGAAAACTGCCCTGCGATTGTGACTGCTGTCGGAGTAATGTGTTCAGCGCCTCGCTGGAAAATCAAAGAAAGGGCCACTGCGCCACGGGCAAAGTGGCTGATTTCGGTACGGCCAAGTCTCCAAGACGCAGGGTCCTGGCTCACGGTAAAGTGCAGGTGTATTTCACCATGTAAAGAATTGATCAGTACGTCAGTCCAAAGTCAAGCTGTACTGGTCCCATGTGGCCTGTGGAATCTCAAGGTGGCCTCGAGGAGTGTAGCTGGTTTCTGTAGTGTAGTGGTTATCACGTTCGCCTAACACGCGAAAGGTCCCCGGTTCGAAACCGGGCAGAAACACGAGAGCTCCTCTTCTGTTTTTCACGGCCCGAGAGAAACATTTTTCTTGCATGTACATCGATCGTCGTCACTGGGAGCTCCTTTGTCGTTTCTGCTTGACGGGCGCTCGGTCCCCGAGGCCGGTTAGCTCAGTTGGTTAGAGCGTGGTGCTAATAACGCCAAGGTCGCGGGTTCGATCCCCGTACGGGCCAAAACAGCTTTTTCACGTTAACCCAGCAAGCGCCGTGGCCTCTGTCAGTCTCTTTGCGTGGACCTTGGATAAAAGCTCTTGCTGGAGAATGCGGGCATCGATCCCGCTACCTCTCGCATGCTAAGCGAGCGCTCTACCATTTGAGCTAATTCCCCTTTTCCTTTGCTGCGCTCGTATCATTTGATGCCAAAGACATACCCGTCTCCAAAGCCCAGGGACTTCTTGGCTCACATGGTACAGGGCTAACGACACAGAGCATGGTCGGCATACGCGCCAGCTGGCACGCGCAAGCGCAAGGCCTTGGACGATGGATAGCTCATCCGGACGAGGCGCAGCTGAATGCTTTAAAGGTCCATGGCTCAATCAAGATGCCTTAAAGTGCGGTCATAGGCAACGTCTCTGTGCCCTTCAGGGCTGCTTAAGTTGAAGTGATCTTACTGAGTGCGCTGTTCCATGTTGGGACCAGGAGGGGCGATGTAGCTCACCACCCTCTGAACTTCAGTTGCTACCACAGACAAGCCCATGCACAGCTTAGACTCAAGCTAAAAGTCCAGCAGCGTATGACACAGGCCATCAAGCCATTTTCATTAGTTTCGTGGGGAGCAGATCTGCCTTTCACGTGGGAAGTCGGTCTCCTCTGCCCTAACGAGGGGGGAGCTTCTGGACAAAGTCCATGCGGTCGGATTGGAAAACTGCCCTGCGATTGTGACTGCTGTCGGAGTAATGTGTTCAGCGCCTCGCTGGAAAATCAAAGAAAGGGCCACTGCGCCACGGGCAAAGTGGCTGATTTCGGTACGGCCAAGTCTCCAAGACGCAGGGTCCTGGCTCACGGTAAAGTGCAGGTGTATTTCACCATGTAAAGAATTGATCAGTACGTCAGTCCAAAGTCAAGCTGTACTGGTCCCATGTGGCCTGTGGAATCTCAAGGTGGCCTCGAGGAGTGTAGCTGGTTTCTGTAGTGTAGTGGTTATCACGTTCGCCTAACACGCGAAAGGTCCCCGTTTCGAAACCGGGCAGAAACACGAGAGCTCCTCTTCTGTTTTTCACGGCCCGAGAGAAACATTTTTCTTGCATGTACATCGATCGTCGTCACTGGGAGCTCCTTTGTCGTTCCTGCTTGACGGGCGCTCGGTCCCCGAGGCCGGTTAGCTCAGTTGGTTAGAGCGTGGTGCTAATAACGCCAAGGTCGCGGGTTCGATCCCCGTACGGGCCAAAACAGCTTTTTCACGTTAACCCAGCAAGCGCCGTGGCCTCTGTCAGTCTCTTTGCGTGGACCTTGGATAAAAGCTCTTGCTGGAGAATGCGGGCATCGATCCCGCTACCTCTCGCATGCTAAGCGAGCGCTCTACCATTTGAGCTAATTCCCCTTTTCCTTTGCTGCGCTCGTATCATTTGATGCCAAAGACATACCCGTCTCCAAAGCCCAGGGACTTCTTGGCTCACATGGTACAGGGCTAACGACACAGAGCATGGTCGGCGTACGCGCCAGCTGGCACGCGCAAGCGCAAGGCCTTGGACGATGGATAGCTCATCCGGACGAGGCGCAGCTGAATGCTTTAAAGGTCCATGGCTCAATCAAGATGCCTTAAAGTGCGGTCATAGGCAACGTCTCTGTGCCCTTCAGGGCTGCTTAAGTTGAAGTGATCTTACTGAGTGCGCTGTTCCATGTTGGGACCAGGAGGGGCGATGTAGCTCACCACCCTCTGAACTTCAGTTGCTACCACAGACAAGCCCATGCACAGCTTAGACTCAAGCTAAAAGTCCAGCAGCGTATGACACAGGCCATCAAGCCATTTTCATTAGTTTCGTGGAGAGCAGATCTGCCTTTCACGTGGGAAGTCGGTCTCCTCTGCCCTAACGAGGGGGGAGCTTCTGGACAAAGTCCATGCGGTCGGATTGGAAAACTGCCCTGCGATTGTGACTGCTGTCGGAGTAATGTGTTCAGCGCCTCGCTGGAAAATCAAAGAAAGGGCCACTGCGCCACGGGCAAAGTGGCTGATTTCGGTACGGCCAAGTCTCCAAGACGCAGGGTCCTGGCTCACGGTAAAGTGCAGGTGTATTTCACCATGTAAAGAATTGATCAGTACGTCAGTCCAAAGTCAAGCTGTACTGGTCCCATGTGGCCTGTGGAATCTCAAGGTGGCCTCGAGGAGTGTAGCTGGTTTCTGTAGTGTAGTGGTTATCACGTTCGCCTAACACGCGAAAGGTCCCCGGTTCGAAACCGGGCAGAAACACGAGAGCTCCTCTTCTGTTTTTCACGGCCCGAGAGAAACATTTTTCTTGCATGTACATCGATCGTCGTCACTGGGAGCTCCTTTGTCGTTCCTGCTTGACGGGCGCTCGGTCCCCGAGGCCGGTTAGCTCAGTTGGTTAGAGCGTGGTGCTAATAACGCCAAGGTCGCGGGTTCGATCCCCGTACGGGCCAAAACAGCTTTTTCACGTTAACCCAGCAAGCGCCGTGGCCTCTGTCAGTCTCTTTGCGTGGACCTTGGATAAAAGCTCTTGCTGGAGAATGCGGGCATCGATCCCGCTACCTCTCGCATGCTAAGCGAGCGCTCTACCATTTGAGCTAATTCCCCTTTTCCTTTGCTGCGCTCGTATCATTTGATGCCAAAGACATACCCGTCTCCAAAGCCCAGGGACTTCTTGGCTCACATGGTACAGGGCTAACGACACAGAGCATGGTCGGCGTACGCGCCAGCTGGCACGCGCAAGCGCAAGGCCTTGGACGATGGATAGCTCATCCGGACGAGGCGCAGCTGAATGCTTTAAAGGTCCATGGCTCAATCAAGATGCCTTAAAGTGCGGTCATAGGCAACGTCTCTGTGCCCTTCAGGGCTGCTTAAGTTGAAGTGATCTTACTGAGTGCGCTGTTCCATGTTGGGACCAGGAGGGGCGATGTAGCTCACCACCCTCTGAACTTCAGTTGCTACCACAGACAAGCCCATGCACAGCTTAGACTCAAGCTAAAAGTCCAGCAGCGTATGACACAGGCCATCAAGCCATTTTCATTAGTTTCGTGGGGAGCAGATCTGCCTTTCACGTGGGAAGTCGGTCTCCTCTGCCCTAACGAGGGGGGAGCTTCTGGACAAAGTCCATGCGGTCGGATTGGAAAACTGCCCTGCGATTGTGACTGCTGTCGGAGTAATGTGTTCAGCGCCTCGCTGGAAAATCAAAGAAAGGGCCACTGCGCCACGGGCAAAGTGGCTGATTTCGGTACGGCCAAGTCTCCAAGACGCAGGGTCCTGGCTCACGGTAAAGTGCAGGTGTATTTCACCATGTAAAGAATTGATCAGTACGTCAGTCCAAAGTCAAGCTGTACTGGTCCCATGTGGCCTGTGGAATCTCAAGGTGGCCTCGAGGAGTGTAGCTGGTTTCTGTAGTGTAGTGGTTATCACGTTCGCCTAACACGCGAAAGGTCCCCGTTTCGAAACCGGGCAGAAACACGAGAGCTCCTCTTCTGTTTTTCACGGCCCGAGAGAAACATTTTTCTTGCATGTACATCGATCGTCGTCACTGGGAGCTCCTTTGTCGTTCCTGCTTGACGGGCGCTCAGTCCCCGAGGCCGGTTAGCTCAGTTGGTTAGAGCGTGGTGCTAATAACGCCAAGGTCGCGGGTTCGATCCCCGTACGGGCCAAAACAGCTTTTTCACGTTAACCCAGCAAGCGCCGTGGCCTCTGTCAGTCTCTTTGCGTGGACCTTGGATAAAAGCTCTTGCTGGAGAATGCGGGCATCGATCCCGCTACCTCTCGCATGCTAAGCGAGCGCTCTACCATTTGAGCTAATTCCCCTTTTCCTTTGCTGCGCTCGTATCATTTGATGCCAAAGACATACCCGTCTCCAAAGCCCAGGGACTTCTTGGCTCACATGGTACAGGGCTAACGACACAGAGCATGGTCGGCGTACGCGCCAGCTGGCACGCGCAAGCGCAAGGCCTTGGACGATGGATAGCTCATCCGGACGAGGCGCAGCTGAATGCTTTAAAGGTCCATGGCTCAATCAAGATGCCTTAAAGTGCGGTCATAGGCAACGTCTCTGTGCCCTTCAGGGCTGCTTAAGTTGAAGTGATCTTACTGAGTGCGCTGTTCCATGTTGGGACCAGGAGGGGCGATGTAGCTCACCACCCTCTGAACTTCAGTTGCTACCACAGACAAGCCCATGCACAGCTTAGACTCAAGCTAAAAGTCCAGCAGCGTATGACACAGGCCATCAAGCCATTTTCATTAGTTTCGTGGAGAGCAGATCTGCCTTTCACGTGGGAAGTCGGTCTCCTCTGCCCTAACGAGGGGGGAGCTTCTGGACAAAGTCCATGCGGTCGGATTGGAAAACTGCCCTGCGATTGTGACTGCTGTCGGAGTAATGTGTTCAGCGCCTCGCTGGAAAATCAAAGAAAGGGCCACTGCGCCACGGGCAAAGTGGCTGATTTCGGTACGGCCAAGTCTCCAAGACGCAGGGTCCTGGCTCACGGTAAAGTGCAGGTGTATTTCACCATGTAAAGAATTGATCAGTACGTCAGTCCAAAGTCAAGCTGTACTGGTCCCATGTGGCCTGTGGAATCTCAAGGTGGCCTCGAGGAGTGTAGCTGGTTTCTGTAGTGTAGTGGTTATCACGTTCGCCTAACACGCGAAAGGTCCCTGGTTCGAAACCGGGCAGAAACACGAGAGCTCCTCTTCTGTTTTTCACGGCCCGAGAGAAACATTTTTCTTGCATGTACATCGATCGTCGTCACTGGGAGCTCCTTTGTCGTTCCTGCTTGACGGGCGCTCGGTCCCCGAGGCCGGTTAGCTCAGTTGGTTAGAGCGTGGTGCTAATAACGCCAAGGTCGCGGGTTCGATCCCCGTACGGGCCAAAACAGCTTTTTCACGTTAACCCAGCAAGCGCCGTGGCCTCTGTCAGTCTCTTTGCGTGGACCTTGGATAAAAGCTCTTGCTGGAGAATGCGGGCATCGATCCCGCTACCTCTCGCATGCTAAGCGAGCGCTCTACCATTTGAGCTAATTCCCCTTTTCCTTTGCTGCGCTCGTATCATTTGATGCCAAAGACATACCCGTCTCCAAAGCCCAGGGACTTCTTGGCTCACATGGTACAGGGCTAACGACACAGAGCATGGTCGGCGTACGCGCCAGCTGGCACGCGCAAGCGCAAGGCCTTGGACGATGGATAGCTCATCCGGACGAGGCGCAGCTGAATGCTTTAAAGGTCCATGGCTCAATCAAGATGCCTTAAAGTGCGGTCATAGGCAACGTCTCTGTGCCCTTCAGGGCTGCTTAAGTTGAAGTGATCTTACTGAGTGCGCTGTTCCATGTTGGGACCAGGAGGGGCGATGTAGCTCACCACCCTCTGAACTTCAGTTGCTACCACAGACAAGCCCATGCACAGCTTAGACTCAAGCTAAAAGTCCAGCAGCGTATGACACAGGCCATCAAGCCATTTTCATTAGTTTCGTGGAGAGCAGATCTGCCTTTCACGTGGGAAGTCGGTCTCCTCTGCCCTAACGAGGGGGGAGCTTCTGGACAAAGTCCATGCGGTCGGATTGGAAAACTGCCCTGCGATTGTGACTGCTGTCGGAGTAATGTGTTCAGCGCCTCGCTGGAAAATCAAAGAAAGGGCCACTGCGCCACGGGCAAAGTGGCTGATTTCGGTACGGCCAAGTCTCCAAGACGCAGGGTCCTGGCTCACGGTAAAGTGCAGGTGTATTTCACCATGTAAAGAATTGATCAGTACGTCAGTCCAAAGTCAAGCTGTACTGGTCCCATGTGGCCTGTGGAATCTCAAGGAGGCCTCGAGGAGTTTAGCTGGTTTCTGTAGTGTAGTGGTTATCACGTTCGCCTAACACGCGAAAGGTCCCCGGTTCGAAACCGGGCAGAAACACGAGAGCTCCTCTTCTGTTTTTCACGGCCCGAGAGAAACATTTTTCTTGCATGTACATCGATCGTCGTCACTGGGAGCTCCTTTGTCGTTTCTGCTTGACGGGCGCTCGGTCCCCGAGGCCAGTTAGCTCAGTTGGTTAGAGCGTGGTGCTAATAACGCCAAGGTCGCGGGTTCGATCCCCGTATGGGCCAAAACAGCTTTTTCACGTTAACCCAGCAAGCGCCGTGGCCTCTGTCAGTCTCTTTGCGTGGACCTTGGATAAAAGCTCTTGCTGGAGAATGCGGGCATCGATCCCGCTACCTCTCGCATGCTAAGCGAGCGCTCTACCATTTGAGCTAATTCCCCTTTTCCTTTGCTGCGCTCGTATCATTTGATGCCAAAGACATACCCGTCTCCAAAGCCCAGGGACTTCTTGGCTCACATGGTACAGGGCTAACGACACAGAGCATGGTCGGCGTACGCGCCAGCTGGCACGCGCAAGCGCAAGGCCTTGGACGATGGATAGCTCATCCGGACGAGGCGCAGCTGAATGCTTTAAAGGTCCATGGCTCAATCAAGATGCCTTAAAGTGCGGTCATAGGCAACGTCTCTGTGCCCTTCAGGGCTGCTTAAGTTGAAGTGATCTTACTGAGTGCGCTGTTCCATGTTGGGACCAGGAGGGGCGATGTAGCTCACCACCCTCTGAACTTCAGTTGCTACCACAGACAAGCCCATGCACAGCTTAGACTCAAGCTAAAAGTCCAGCAGCGTATGACACAGGCCATCAAGCCATTTTCATTAGTTTCGTGGAGAGCAGATCTGCCTTTCACGTGGGAAGTCGGTCTCCTCTGCCCTAACGAGGGGGGAGCTTCTGGACAAAGTCCATGCGGTCGGATTGGAAAACTGCCCTGCGATTGTGACTGCTGTCGGAGTAATGTGTTCAGCGCCTCGCTGGAAAATCAAAGAAAGGGCCACTGCGCCACGGGCAAAGTGGCTGATTTCGGTACGGCCAAGTTTCCAAGACGCAGGGTCCTGGCTCACGGTAAAGTGCAGGTGTATTTCACCATGTAAAGAATTGATCAGTACGTCAGTCCAAAGTCAAGCTGTACTGGTCCCATGTGGCCTGTGGAATCTCAAGGTGGCCTCGAGGAGTGTAGCTGGTTTCTGTAGTGTAGTGGTTATCACGTTCGCCTAACACGCGAAAGGTCCCCGGTTCGAAACCGGGCAGAAACACGAGAGCTCCTCTTCTGTTTTTCACGGCCCGAGAGAAACATTTTTCTTGCATGTACATCGATCGTCGTCACTGGGAGCTCCTTTGTCGTTCCTGCTTGACGGGCGCTCGGTCCCCGAGGCCGGTTAGCTCAGTTGGTTAGAGCGTGGTGCTAATAACGCCAAGGTCGCGGGTTCGATCCCCGTACGGGCCAAAACAGCTTTTTCACGTTAACCCAGCAAGCGCCGTGGCCTCTGTCAGTCTCTTTGCGTGGACCTTGGATAAAAGCTCTTGCTGGAGAATGCGGGCATCGATCCCGCTACCTCTCGCATGCTAAGCGAGCGCTCTACCATTTGAGCTAATTCCCCTTTTCCTTTGCTGCGCTCGTATCATTTGATGCCAAAGACATACCCGTCTCCAAAGCCCAGGGACTTCTTGGCTCACATGGTACAGGGCTAACGACACAGAGCATGGTCGGCGTACGCGCCAGCTGGCACGCGCAAGCGCAAGGCCTTGGACGATGGATAGCTCATCCGGACGAGGCGCAGCTGAATGCTTTAAAGGTCCATGGCTCAATCAAGATGCCTTAAAGTGCGGTCATAGGCAACGTCTCTGTGCCCTTCAGGGCTGCTTAAGTTGAAGTGATCTTACTGAGTGCGCTGTTCCATGTTGGGACCAGGAGGGGCGATGTAGCTCACCACCCTCTGAACTTCAGTTGCTACCACAGACAAGCCCATGCACAGCTTAGACTCAAGCTAAAAGTCCAGCAGCGTATGACACAGGCCATCAAGCCATTTTCATTAGTTTCGTGGAGAGCAGATCTGCCTTTCACGTGGGAAGTCGGTCTCCTCTGCCCTAACGAGGGGGGAGCTTCTGGACAAAGTCCATGCGGTCGGATTGGAAAACTGCCCTGCGATTGTGACTGCTGTCGGAGTAATGTGTTCAGCGCCTCGCTGGAAAATCAAAGAAAGGGCCACTGCGCCACGGGCAAAGTGGCTGATTTCGGTACGGCCAAGTCTCCAAGACGCAGGGTCCTGGCTCACGGTAAAGTGCAGGTGTATTTCACCATGTAAAGAATTGATCAGTACGTCAGTCCAAAGTCAAGCTGTACTGGTCCCATGTGGCCTGTGGAATCTCAAGGTGGCCTCAAGGAGTGTAGCTGGTTTCTGTAGTGTAGTGGTTATCACGTTCGCCTAACACGCGAAAGGTCCCCGGTTCGAAACCGGGCAGAAACACGAGAGCTCCTCTTCTGTTTTTCACGGCCCGAGAGAAACATTTTTCTTGCATGTACATCGATCGTCGTCACTGGGAGCTCCTTTGTCGTTCCTGCTTGACGGGCGCTCGCTCCCCGAGGCCGGTTAGCTCAGTTGGTTAGAGCGTGGTGCTAATAACGCCAAGGTCGCGGGTTCGATCCCCGTACGGGCCAAAACAGCTTTTTCACGTTAACCCAGCAAGCGCCGTGGCCTCTGTCAGTCTCTTTGCGTGGACCTTGGATAAAAGCTCTTGCTGGAGAATGCGGGCATCGATCCCGCTACCTCTCGCATGCTAAGCGAGCGCTCTACCATTTGAGCTAATTCCCCTTTTCCTTTGCTGCGCTCGTATCATTTGATGCCAAAGACATACCCGTCTCCAAAGCCCAGGGACTTCTTGGCTCACATGGTACAGGGCTAACGACACAGAGCATGGTCGGCGTACGCGCCAGCTGGCACGCGCAAGCGCAAGGCCTTGGACGATGGATAGCTCATCCGGACGAGGCGCAGCTGAATGCTTTAAAGGTCCATGGCTCAATCAAGATGCCTTAAAGTGCGGTCATAGGCAACGTCTCTGTGCCCTTCAGGGCTGCTTAAGTTGAAGTGATCTTACTGAGTGCGCTGTTCCATGTTGGGACCAGGAGGGGCGATGTAGCTCACCACCCTCTGAACTTCAGTTGCTACCACAGACAAGCCCATGCACAGCTTAGACTCAAGCTAAAAGTCCAGCAGCGTATGACACAGGCCATCAAGCCATTTTCATTAGTTTCGTGGAGAGCAGATCTGCCTTTCACGTGGGAAGTCGGTCTCCTCTGCCCTAACGAGGGGGGAGCTTCTGGACAAAGTCCATGCGGTCGGATTGGAAAACTGCCCTGCGATTGTGACTGCTGTCGGAGTAATGTGTTCAGCGCCTCGCTGGAAAATCAAAGAAAGGGCCACTGCGCCACGGGCAAAGTGGCTGATTTCGGTACGGCCAAGTCTCCAAGACGCAGGGTCCTGGCTCACGGTAAAGTGCAGGTGTATTTCACCATGTAAAGAATTGATCAGTACGTCAGTCCAAAGTCAAGCTGTACTGGTCCCATGTGGCCTGTGGAATCTCAAGGTGGCCTCGAGGAGTGTAGCTGGTTTCTGTAGTGTAGTGGTTATCACGTTCGCCTAACACGCGAAAGGTCCCCGGTTCGAAACCGGGCAGAAACACGAGAGCTCCTCTTCTGTTTTTCACGGCCCGAGAGAAACATTTTTCTTGCATGTACATCGATCGTCGTCACTGGGAGCTCCTTTGTCGTTCCTGCTTGACGGGCGCTCGGTCCCCGGGGCCGGTTAGCTCAGTTGGTTAGAGCGTGGTGCTAATAACGCCAAGGTCGCGGGTTCGATCCCCGTACGGGCCAAAACAGCTTTTTCACGTTAACCCAGCAAGCGCCGTGGCCTCTGTCAGTCTCTTTGCGTGGACCTTGGATAAAAGCTCTTGCTGGAGAATGCGGGCATCGATCCCGCTACCTCTCGCATGCTAAGCGAGCGCTCTACCATTTGAGCTAATTCCCCTTTTCCTTTGCTGCGCTCGTATCATTTGATGCCAAAGACATACCCGTCTCCAAAGCCCAGGGACTTCTTGGCTCACATGGTACAGGGCTAACGACACAGAGCATGGTCGGCGTACGCGCCAGCTGGCACGCGCAAGCGCAAGGCCTTGGACGATGGATAGCTCATCCGGACGAGGCGCAGCTGAATGCTTTAAAGGTCCATGGCTCAATCAAGATGCCTTAAAGTGCGGTCATAGGCAACGTCTCTGTGCCCTTCAGGGCTGCTTAAGTTGAAGTGATCTTACTGAGTGCGCTGTTCCATGTTGGGACCAGGAGGGGCGATGTAGCTCACCACCCTCTGAACTTCAGTTGCTACCACAGACAAGCCCATGCACAGCTTAGACTCAAGCTAAAAGTCCAGCAGCGTATGACACAGGCCATCAAGCCATTTTCATTAGTTTCGTGGAGAGCAGATCTGCCTTTCACGTGGGAAGTCGGTCTCCTCTGCCCTAACGAGGGGGGAGCTTCTGGACAAAGTCCATGCGGTCGGATTGGAAAACTGCCCTGCGATTGTGACTGCTGTCGGAGTAATGTGTTCAGCGCCTCGCTGGAAAATCAAAGAAAGGGCCACTGCGCCACGGGCAAAGTGGCTGATTTCGGTACGGCCAAGTCTCCAAGACGCAGGGTCCTGGCTCACGGTAAAGTGCAGGTGTATTTCACCATGTAAAGAATTGATCAGTACGTCAGTCCAAAGTCAAGCTGTACTGGTCCCATGTGGCCTGTGGAATCTCAAGGTGGCCTCGAGGAGTGTAGCTGGTTTCTGTAGTGTAGTGGTTATCACGTTCGCCTAACACGCGAAAGGTCCCCGGTTCGAAACCGGGCAGAAACACGAGAGCTCCTCTTCTGTTTTTCACGGCCCGAGAGAAACATTTTTCTTGCATGTACATCGATCGTCGTCACTGGGAGCTCCTTTGTCGTTCCTGCTTGACGGGCGCTCGGTCCCCGGGGCCGGTTAGCTCAGTTGGTTAGAGCGTGGTGCTAATAACGCCAAGGTTGCGGGTTCGATCCCCGTACGGGCCAAAACAGCTTTTTCACGTTAACCCAGCAAGCGCCGTGGCCTCTGTCAGTCTCTTTGCGTGGACCTTGGATAAAAGCTCTTGCTGGAGAATGCGGGCATCGATCCCGCTACCTCTCGCATGCTAAGCGAGCGCTCTACCATTTGAGCTAATTCCCCTTTTCCTTTGCTGCGCTCGTATCATTTGATGCCAAAGACATACCCGTCTCCAAAGCCCAGGGACTTCTTGGCTCACATGGTACAGGGCTAACGACACAGAGCATGGTCGGCGTACGCGCCAGCTGGCACGCGCAAGCGCAAGGCCTTGGACGATGGATAGCTCATCCGGACGAGGCGCAGCTGAATGCTTTAAAGGTCCATGGCTCAATCAAGATGCCTTAAAGTGCGGTCATAGGCAACGTCTCTGTGCCCTTCAGGGCTGCTTAAGTTGAAGTGATCTTACTGAGTGCGCTGTTCCATGTTGGGACCAGGAGGGGCGATGTAGCTCACCACCCTCTGAACTTCAGTTGCTACCACAGACAAGCCCATGCACAGCTTAGACTCAAGCTAAAAGTCCAGCAGCGTATGACACAGGCCATCAAGCCATTTTCATTAGTTTCGTGGAGAGCAGATCTGCCTTTCACGTGGGAAGTCGGTCTCCTCTGCCCTAACGAGGGGGGAGCTTCTGGACAAAGTCCATGCGGTCGGATTGGAAAACTGCCCTGCGATTGTGACTGCTGTCGGAGTAATGTGTTCAGCGCCTCGCTGGAAAATCAAAGAAAGGGCCACTGCGCCACGGGCAAAGTGGCTGATTTCGGTACGGCCAAGTCTCCAAGACGCAGGGTCCTGGCTCACGGTAAAGTGCAGGTGTATTTCACCATGTAAAGAATTGATCAGTACGTCAGTCCAAAGTCAAGCTGTACTGGTCCCATGTGGCCTGTGGAATCTCAAGGTGGCCTCGAGGAGTGTAGCTGGTTTCTGTAGTGTAGTGGTTATCACGTTCGCCTAACACGCGAAAGGTCCCCGGTTCGAAACCGGGCAGAAACACGAGAGCTCCTCTTCTGTTTTTCACGGCCCGAGAGAAACATTTTTCTTGCATGTACATCGATCGTCGTCACTGGGAGCTCCTTTGTCGTTCCTGCTTGACGGGCGCTCGGTCCCCGAGGCCGGTTAGCTCAGTTGGTTAGAGCGTGGTGCTAATAACGCCAAGGTCGCGGGTTCGATCCCCGTACGGGCCAAAACAGCTTTTTCACGTTAACCCAGCAAGCGCCGTGGCCTCTGTCAGTCTCTTTGCGTGGACCTTGGATAAAAGCTCTTGCTGGAGAATGCGGGCATCGATCCCGCTACCTCTCGCATGCTAAGCGAGCGCTCTACCATTTGAGCTAATTCCCCTTTTCCTTTGCTGCGCTCGTATCATTTGATGCCAAAGACATACCCGTCTCCAAAGCCCAGGGACTTCTTGGCTCACATGGTACAGGGCTAACGACACAGAGCATGGTCGGCGTACGCGCCAGCTGGCACGCGCAAGCGCAAGGCCTTGGACGATGGATAGCTCATCCGGACGAGGCGCAGCTGAATGCTTTAAAGGTCCATGGCTCAATCAAGATGCCTTAAAGTGCGGTCATAGGCAACGTCTCTGTGCCCTTCAGGGCTGCTTAAGTTGAAGTGATCTTACTGAGTGCGCTGTTCCATGTTGGGACCAGGAGGGGCGATGTAGCTCACCACCCTCTGAACTTCAGTTGCTACCACAGACAAGCCCATGCACAGCTTAGACTCAAGCTAAAAGTCCAGCAGCGTATGACACAGGCCATCAAGCCATTTTCATTAGTTTCGTGGAGAGCAGATCTGCCTTTCACGTGGGAAGTCGGTCTCCTCTGCCCTAACGAGGGGGGAGCTTCTGGACAAAGTCCATGCGGTCGGATTGGAAAACTGCCCTGCGATTGTGACTGCTGTCGGAGTAATGTGTTCAGCGCCTCGCTGGAAAATCAAAGAAAGGGCCACTGCGCCACGGGCAAAGTGGCTGATTTCGGTACGGCCAAGTCTCCAAGACGCAGGGTCCTGGCTCACGGTAAAGTGCAGGTGTATTTCACCATGTAAAGAATTGATCAGTACGTCAGTCCAAAGTCAAGCTGTACTGGTCCCATGTGGCCTGTGGAATCTCAAGGTGGCCTCGAGGAGTGTAGCTGGTTTCTGTAGTGTAGTGGTTATCACGTTCGCCTAACACGCGAAAGGTCCCCGGTTCGAAACCGGGCAGAAACACGAGAGCTCCTCTTCTGTTTTTCACGGCCCGAGAGAAACATTTTTCTTGCATGTACATCGATCGTCGTCACTGGGAGCTCCTTTGTCGTTCCTGCTTGACGGGCGCTCGGTCCCCGAGGCCGGTTAGCTCAGTTGGTTAGAGCGTGGTGCTAATAACGCCAAGGTCGCGGGTTCGATCCCCGTACGGGCCAAAACAGCTTTTTCACGTTAACCCAGCAAGCGCCGTGGCCTCTGTCAGTCTCTTTGCGTGGACCTTGGATAAAAGCTCTTGCTGGAGAATGCGGGCATCGATCCCGCTACCTCTCGCATGCTAAGCGAGCGCTCTACCATTTGAGCTAATTCCCCTTTTCCTTTGCTGCGCTCGTATCATTTGATGCCAAAGACATACCCGTCTCCAAAGCCCAGGGACTTCTTGGCTCACATGGTACAGGGCTAACGACACAGAGCATGGTCGGCGTACGCGCCAGCTGGCACGCGCAAGCGCAAGGCCTTGGACGATGGATAGCTCATCCGGACGAGGCGCAGCTGAATGCTTTAAAGGTCCATGGCTCAATCAAGATGCCTTAAAGTGCGGTCATAGGCAACGTCTCTGTGCCCTTCAGGGCTGCTTAAGTTGAAGTGATCTTACTGAGTGCGCTGTTCCATGTTGGGACCAGGAGGGGCGATGTAGCTCACCACCCTCTGAACTTCAGTTGCTACCACAGACAAGCCCATGCACAGCTTAGACTCAAGCTAAAAGTCCAGCAGCGTATGACACAGGCCATCAAGCCATTTTCATTAGTTTCGTGGAGAGCAGATCTGCCTTTCACGTGGGAAGTCGGTCTCCTCTGCCCTAACGAGGGGGGAGCTTCTGGACAAAGTCCATGCGGTCGGATTGGAAAACTGCCCTGCGATTGTGACTGCTGTCGGAGTAATGTGTTCAGCGCCTCGCTGGAAAATCAAAGAAAGGGCCACTGCGCCACGGGCAAAGTGGCTGATTTCGGTACGGCCAAGTCTCCAAGACGCAGGGTCCTGGCTCACGGTAAAGTGCAGGTGTATTTCACCATGTAAAGAATTGATCAGTACGTCAGTCCAAAGTCAAGCTGTACTGGTCCCATGTGGCCTGTGGAATCTCAAGGTGGCCTCGAGGAGTGTAGCTGGTTTCTGTAGTGTAGTGGTTATCACGTTCGCCTAACACGCGAAAGGTCCCCGGTTCGAAACCGGGCAGAAACACGAGAGCTCCTCTTCTGTTTTTCACGGCCCGAGAGAAACATTTTTCTTGCATGTACATCGATCGTCGTCACTGGGAGCTCCTTTGTCGTTCCTGCTTGACGGGCGCTCGGTCCCCGAGGCCGGTTAGCTCAGTTGGTTAGAGCGTGGTGCTAATAACGCCAAGGTCGCGGGTTCGATCCCCGTACGGGCCAAAACAGCTTTTTCACGTTAACCCAGCAAGCGCCGTGGCCTCTGTCAGTCTCTTTGCGTGGACCTTGGATAAAAGCTCTTGCTGGAGAATGCGGGCATCGATCCCGCTACCTCTCGCATGCTAAGCGAGCGCTCTACCATTTGAGCTAATTCCCCTTTTCCTTTGCTGCGCTCGTATCATTTGATGCCAAAGACATACCCGTCTCCAAAGCCCAGGGACTTCTTGGCTCACATGGTACAGGGCTAACGACACAGAGCATGGTCGGCGTACGCGCCAGCTGGCACGCGCAAGCGCAAGGCCTTGGACGATGGATAGCTCATCCGGACGAGGCGCAGCTGAATGCTTTAAAGGTCCATGGCTCAATCAAGATGCCTTAAAGTGCGGTCATAGGCAACGTCTCTGTGCCCTTCAGGGCTGCTTAAGTTGAAGTGATCTTACTGAGTGCGCTGTTCCATGTTGGGACCAGGAGGGGCGATGTAGCTCACCACCCTCTGAACTTCAGTTGCTACCACAGACAAGCCCATGCACAGCTTAGACTCAAGCTAAAAGTCCAGCAGCGTATGACACAGGCCATCAAGCCATTTTCATTAGTTTCGTGGAGAGCAGATCTGCCTTTCACGTGGGAAGTCGGTCTCCTCTGCCCTAACGAGGGGGGAGCTTCTGGACAAAGTCCATGCGGTCGGATTGGAAAACTGCCCTGCGATTGTGACTGCTGTCGGAGTAATGTGTTCAGCGCCTCGCTGGAAAATCAAAGAAAGGGCCACTGCGCCACGGGCAAAGTGGCTGATTTCGGTACGGCCAAGTCTCCAAGACGCAGGGTCCTGGCTCACGGTAAAGTGCAGGTGTATTTCACCATGTAAAGAATTGATCAGTACGTCAGTCCAAAGTCAAGCTGTACTGGTCCCATGTGGCCTGTGGAATCTCAAGGTGGCCTCAAGGAGTGTAGCTGGTTTCTGTAGTGTAGTGGTTATCACGTTCGCCTAACACGCGAAAGGTCCCCGGTTCGAAACCGGGCAGAAACACGAGAGCTCCTCTTCTGTTTTTCACGGCCCGAGAGAAACATTTTTCTTGCATGTACATCGATCGTCGTCACTGGGAGCTCCTTTGTCGTTTCTGCTTGACGGGCGCTCGGTCCCCGAGGCCGGTTAGCTCAGTTGGTTAGAGCGTGGTGCTAATAACGCCAAGGTCGCGGGTTCGATCCCCGTACGGGCCAAAACAGCTTTTTCACGTTAACCCAGCAAGCGCCGTGGCCTCTGTCAGTCTCTTTGCGTGGACCTTGGATAAAAGCTCTTGCTGGAGAATGCGGGCATCGATCCCGCTACCTCTCGCATGCTAAGCGAGCGCTCTACCATTTGAGCTAATTCCCCTTTTCCTTTGCTGCGCTCGTATCATTTGATGCCAAAGACATACCCGTCTCCAAAGCCCAGGGACTTCTTGGCTCACATGGTACAGGGCTAACGACACAGAGCATGGTCGGCGTACGCGCCAGCTGGCACGCGCAAGCGCAAGGCCTTGGACGATGGATAGCTCATCCGGACGAGGCGCAGCTGAATGCTTTAAAGGTCCATGGCTCAATCAAGATGCCTTAAAGTGCGGTCATAGGCAACGTCTCTGTGCCCTTCAGGGCTGCTTAAGTTGAAGTGATCTTACGGAGTGCGCTGTTCCATGTTGGGACCAGGAGGGGCGATGTAGCTCACCACCCTCTGAACTTCAGTTGCTACCACAGACAAGCCCATGCACAGCTTAGACTCAAGCTAAAAGTCCAGCAGCGTATGACACAGGCCATCAAGCCATTTTCATTAGTTTCGTGGAGAGCAGATCTGCCTTTCACGTGGGAAGTCGGTCTCCTCTGCCCTAACGAGGGGGGAGCTTCTGGACAAAGTCCATGCGGTCGGATTGGAAAACTGCCCTGCGATTGTGACTGCTGTCGGAGTAATGTGTTCAGCGCCTCGCTGGAAAATCAAAGAAAGGGCCACTGCGCCACGGGCAAAGTGGCTGATTTCGGTACGGCCAAGACTCCAAGACGCAGGGTCCTGGCTCACGGTAAAGTGCAGGTGTATTTCACCATGTAAAGAATTGATCAGTACGTCAGTCCAAAGTCAAGCTGTACTGGTCCCATGTGGCCTGTGGAATCTCAAGGTGGCCTCGAGGAGTGTAGCTGGTTTCTGTAGTGTAGTGGTTATCACGTTCGCCTAACACGCGAAAGGTCCCCGGTTCGAAACCGGGCAGAAACACGAGAGCTCCTCTTCTGTTTTTCACGGCCCGAGAGAAACATTTTTCTTGCATGTACATCGATCGTCGTCACTGGGAGCTCCTTTGTCGTTCCTGCTTGACGGGCGCTCGGTCCCCGAGGCCGGTTAGCTCAGTTGGTTAGAGCGTGGTGCTAATAACGCCAAGGTCGCGGGTTCGATCCCCGTACGGGCCAAAACAGCTTTTTCACGTTAACCCAGCAAGCGCCGTGGCCTCTGTCAGTCTCTTTGCGTGGACCTTGGATAAAAGCTCTTGCTGGAGAATGCGGGCATCGATCCCGCTACCTCTCGCATGCTAAGCGAGCGCTCTACCATTTGAGCTAATTCCCCTTTTCCTTTGCTGCGCTCGTATCATTTGATGCCAAAGACATACCCGTCTCCAAAGCCCAGGGACTTCTTGGCTCACATGGTACAGGGCTAACGACACAGAGCATGGTCGGCGTACGCGCCAGCTGGCACGCGCAAGCGCAAGGCCTTGGACGATGGATAGCTCATCCGGACGAGGCGCAGCTGAATGCTTTAAAGGTCCATGGCTCAATCAAGATGCCTTAAAGTGCGGTCATAGGCAACGTCTCTGTGCCCTTCAGGGCTGCTTAAGTTGAAGTGATCTTACTGAGTGCGCTGTTCCATGTTGGGACCAGGAGGGGCGATGTAGCTCACCACCCTCTGAACTTCAGTTGCTACCACAGACAAGCCCATGCACAGCTTAGACTCAAGCTAAAAGTCCAGCAGCGTATGACACAGGCCATCAAGCCATTTTCATTAGTTTCGTGGAGAGCAGATCTGCCTTTCACGTGGGAAGTCGGTCTCCTCTGCCCTAACGAGGGGGGAGCTTCTGGACAAAGTCCATGCGGTCGGATTGGAAAACTGCCCTGCGATTGTGACTGCTGTCGGAGTAATGTGTTCAGCGCCTCGCTGGAAAATCAAAGAAAGGGCCACTGCGCCACGGGCAAAGTGGCTGATTTCGGTACGGCCAAGTCTCCAAGACGCAGGGTCCTGGCTCACGGTAAAGTGCAGGTGTATTTCACCATGTAAAGAATTGATCAGTACGTCAGTCCAAAGTCAAGCTGTACTGGTCCCATGTGGCCTGTGGAATCTCAAGGTGGCCTCGAGGAGTGTAGCTGGTTTCTGTAGTGTAGTGGTTATCACGTTCGCCTAACACGCGAAAGGTCCCCGGTTCGAAACCGGGCAGAAACACGAGAGCTCCTCTTCTGTTTTTCACGGCCCGAGAGAAACATTTTTCTTGCATGTACATCGATCGTCGTCACTGGGAGCTCCTTTGTCGTTCCTGCTTGACGGGCGCTCGGTCCCCGAGGCCGGTTAGCTCAGTTGGTTAGAGCGTGGTGCTAATAACGCCAAGGTCGCGGGTTCGATCCCCGTACGGGCCAAAACAGCTTTTTCACGTTAACCCAGCAAGCGCCGTGGCCTCTGTCAGTCTCTTTGCGTGGACCTTGGATAAAAGCTCTTGCTGGAGAATGCGGGCATCGATCCCGCTACCTCTCGCATGCTAAGCGAGCGCTCTACCATTTGAGCTAATTCCCCTTTTCCTTTGCTGCGCTCGTATCATTTGATGCCAAAGACATACCCGTCTCCAAAGCCCAGGGACTTCTTGGCTCACATGGTACAGGGCTAACGACACAGAGCATGGTCGGCGTACGCGCCAGCTGGCACGCGCAAGCGCAAGGCCTTGGACGATGGATAGCTCATCCGGACGAGGCGCAGCTGAATGCTTTAAAGGTCCATGGCTCAATCAAGATGCCTTAAAGTGCGGTCATAGGCAACGTCTCTGTGCCCTTCAGGGCTGCTTAAGTTGAAGTGATCTTACTGAGTGCGCTGTTCCATGTTGGGACCAGGAGGGGCGATGTAGCTCACCACCCTCTGAACTTCAGTTGCTACCACAGACAAGCCCATGCACAGCTTAGACTCAAGCTAAAAGTCCAGCAGCGTATGACACAGGCCATCAAGCCATTTTCATTAGTTTCGTGGAGAGCAGATCTGCCTTTCACGTGGGAAGTCGGTCTCCTCTGCCCTAACGAGGGGGGAGCTTCTGGACAAAGTCCATGCGGTCGGATTGGAAAACTGCCCTGCGATTGTGACTGCTGTCGGAGTAATGTGTTCAGCGCCTCGCTGGAAAATCAAAGAAAGGGCCACTGCGCCACGGGCAAAGTGGCTGATTTCGGTACGGCCAAGTCTCCAAGACGCAGGGTCCTGGCTCACGGTAAAGTGCAGGTGTATTTCACCATGTAAAGAATTGATCAGTACGTCAGTCCAAAGTCAAGCTGTACTGGTCCCATGTGGCCTGTGGAATCTCAAGGTGGCCTCGAGGAGTGTAGCTGGTTTCTGTAGTGTAGTGGTTATCACGTTCGCCTAACACGCGAAAGGTCCCCGGTTCGAAACCGGGCAGAAACACGAGAGCTCCTCTTCTGTTTTTCACGGCCCGAGAGAAACATTTTTCTTGCATGTACATCGATCGTCGTCACTGGGAGCTCCTTTGTCATTCCTGCTTGACGGGCGCTCGGTCCCCGAGGCCGGTTAGCTCAGTTGGTTAGAGCGTGGTGCTAATAACGCCAAGGTCGCGGGTTCGATCCCCGTACGGGCCAAAACAGCTTTTTCACGTTAACCCAGCAAGCGCCGTGGCCTCTGTCAGTCTCTTTGCGTGGACCTTGGATAAAAGCTCTTGCTGGAGAATGCGGGCATCGATCCCGCTACCTCTCGCATGCTAAGCGAGCGCTCTACCATTTGAGCTAATTCCCCTTTTCCTTTGCTGCGCTCGTATCATTTGATGCCAAAGACATACCCGTCTCCAAAGCCCAGGGACTTCTTGGCTCACATGGTACAGGGCTAACGACACAGAGCATGGTCGGCGTACGCGCCAGCTGGCACGCGCAAGCGCAAGGCCTTGGACGATGGATAGCTCATCCGGACGAGGCGCAGCTGAATGCTTTAAAGGTCCATGGCTCAATCAAGATGCCTTAAAGTGCGGTCATAGGCAACGTCTCTGTGCCCTTCAGGGCTGCTTAAGTTGAAGTGATCTTACTGAGTGCGCTGTTCCATGTTGGGACCAGGAGGGGCGATGTAGCTCACCACCCTCTGAACTTCAGTTGCTACCACAGACAAGCCCATGCACAGCTTAGACTCAAGCTAAAAGTCCAGCAGCGTATGACACAGGCCATCAAGCCATTTTCATTAGTTTCGTGGGGAGCAGATCTGCCTTTCACGTGGGAAGTCGGTCTCCTCTGCCCTAACGAGGGGGGAGCTTCTGGACAAAGTCCATGCGGTCGGATTGGAAAACTGCCCTGCGATTGTGACTGCTGTCGGAGTAATGTGTTCAGCGCCTCGCTGGAAAATCAAAGAAAGGGCCACTGCGCCACGGGCAAAGTGGCTGATTTCGGTACGGCCAAGTCTCCAAGACGCAGGGTCCTGGCTCACGGTAAAGTGCAGGTGTATTTCACCATGTAAAGAATTGATCAGTACGTCAGTCCAAAGTCAAGCTGTACTGGTCCCATGTGGCCTGTGGAATCTCAAGGTGGCCTCGAGGAGTGTAGCTGGTTTCTGTAGTGTAGTGGTTATCACGTTTGCCTAACACGCGAAAGGTCCCCGGTTCGAAACCGGGCAGAAACACGAGAGCTCCTCTTCTGTTTTTCACGGCCCGAGAGAAACATTTTTCTTGCATGTACATCGATCGTCGTCACTGGGAGCTCCTTTGTCGTTCCTGCTTGACGGGCGCTCGGTCCCCGAGGCCGGTTAGCTCAGTTGGTTAGAGCGTGGTGCTAATAACGCCAAGGTCGCGGGTTCGATCCCCGTACGGGCCAAAACAGCTTTTTCACGTTAACCCAGCAAGCGCCGTGGCCTCTGTCAGTCTCTTTGCGTGGACCTTGGATAAAAGCTCTTGCTGGAGAATGCGGGCATCGATCCCGCTACCTCTCGCATGCTAAGCGAGCGCTCTACCATTTGAGCTAATTCCCCTTTTCCTTTGCTGCGCTCGTATCATTTGATGCCAAAGACATACCCGTCTCCAAAGCCCAGGGACTTCTTGGCTCACATGGTACAGGGCTAACGACACAGAGCATGGTCGGCGTACGCGCCAGCTGGCACGCGCAAGCGCAAGGCCTTGGACGATGGATAGCTCATCCGGACGAGGCGCAGCTGAATGCTTTAAAGGTCCATGGCTCAATCAAGATGCCTTAAAGTGCGGTCATAGGCAACGTCTCTGTGCCCTTCAGGGCTGCTTAAGTTGAAGTGATCTTACTGAGTGCGCTGTTCCATGTTGGGACCAGGAGGGGCGATGTAGCTCACCACCCTCTGAACTTCAGTTGCTACCACAGACAAGCCCATGCACAGCTTAGACTCAAGCTAAAAGTCCAGCAGCGTATGACACAGGCCATCAAGCCATTTTCATTAGTTTCGTGGAGAGCAGATCTGCCTTTCACGTGGGAAGTCGGTCTCCTCTGCCCTAACGAGGGGGGAGCTTCTGGACAAAGTCCATGCGGTCGGATTGGAAAACTGCCCTGCGATTGTGACTGCTGTCGGAGTAATGTGTTCAGCGCCTCGCTGGAAAATCAAAGAAAGGGCCACTGCGCCACGGGCAAAGTGGCTGATTTCGGTACGGCCAAGTCTCCAAGACGCAGGGTCCTGGCTCACGGTAAAGTGCAGGTGTATTTCACCATGTAAAGAATTGATCAGTACGTCAGTCCAAAGTCAAGCTGTACTGGTCCCATGTGGCCTGTGGAATCTCAAGGTGGCCTCGAGGAGTGTAGCTGGTTTCTGTAGTGTAGTGGTTATCACGCTCGCCTAACACGCGAAAGGTCCCCGGTTCGAAACCGGGCAGAAACACGAGAGCTCCTCTTCTGTTTTTCACGGCCCGAGAGAAACATTTTTCTTGCATGTACATCGATCGTCGTCACTGGGAGCTCCTTTGTCATTCCTGCTTGACGGGCGCTCGGTCCCCGAGGCCGGTTAGCTCAGTTGGTTAGAGCGTGGTGCTAATAACGCCAAGGTCGCGGGTTCGATCCCCGTACGGGCCAAAACAGCTTTTTCACGTTAACCCAGCAAGCGCCGTGGCCTCTGTCAGTCTCTTTGCGTGGACCTTGGATAAAAGCTCTTGCTGGAGAATGCGGGCATCGATCCCGCTACCTCTCGCATGCTAAGCGAGCGCTCTACCATTTGAGCTAATTCCCCTTTTCCTTTGCTGCGCTCGTATCATTTGATGCCAAAGACATACCCGTCTCCAAAGCCCAGGGACTTCTTGGCTCACATGGTACAGGGCTAACGACACAGAGCATGGTCGGCGTACGCGCCAGCTGGCACGCGCAAGCGCAAGGCCTTGGACGATGGATAGCTCATCCGGACGAGGCGCAGCTGAATGCTTTAAAGGTCCATGGCTCAATCAAGATGCCTTAAAGTGCGGTCATAGGCAACGTCTCTGTGCCCTTCAGGGCTGCTTAAGTTGAAGTGATCTTACTGAGTGCGCTGTTCCATGTTGGGACCAGGAGGGGCGATGTAGCTCACCACCCTCTGAACTTCAGTTGCTACCACAGACAAGCCCATGCACAGCTTAGACTCAAGCTAAAAGTCCAGCAGCGTATGACACAGGCCATCAAGCCATTTTCATTAGTTTCGTGGGGAGCAGATCTGCCTTTCACGTGGGAAGTCGGTCTCCTCTGCCCTAACGAGGGGGGAGCTTCTGGACAAAGTCCATGCGGTCGGATTGGAAAACTGCCCTGCGATTGTGACTGCTGTCGGAGTAATGTGTTCAGCGCCTCGCTGGAAAATCAAAGAAAGGGCCACTGCGCCACGGGCAAAGTGGCTGATTTCGGTACGGCCAAGTCTCCAAGACGCAGGGTCCTGGCTCACGGTAAAGTGCAGGTGTATTTCACCATGTAAAGAATTGATCAGTACGTCAGTCCAAAGTCAAGCTGTACTGGTCCCATGTGGCCTGTGGAATCTCAAGGTGGCCTCGAGGAGTGTAGCTGGTTTCTGTAGTGTAGTGGTTATCACGTTTGCCTAACACGCGAAAGGTCCCCGGTTCGAAACCGGGCAGAAACACGAGAGCTCCTCTTCTGTTTTTCACGGCCCGAGAGAAACATTTTTCTTGCATGTACATCGATCGTCGTCACTGGGAGCTCCTTTGTCGTTCCTGCTTGACGGGCGCTCGGTCCCCGAGGCCGGTTAGCTCAGTTGGTTAGAGCGTGGTGCTAATAACGCCAAGGTCGCGGGTTCGATCCCCGTACGGGCCAAAACAGCTTTTTCACGTTAACCCAGCAAGCGCCGTGGCCTCTGTCAGTCTCTTTGCGTGGACCTTGGATAAAAGCTCTTGCTGGAGAATGCGGGCATCGATCCCGCTACCTCTCGCATGCTAAGCGAGCGCTCTACCATTTGAGCTAATTCCCCTTTTCCTTTGCTGCGCTCGTATCATTTGATGCCAAAGACATACCCGTCTCCAAAGCCCAGGGACTTCTTGGCTCACATGGTACAGGGCTAACGACACAGAGCATGGTCGGCGTACGCGCCAGCTGGCACGCGCAAGCGCAAGGCCTTGGACGATGGATAGCTCATCCGGACGAGGCGCAGCTGAATGCTTTAAAGGTCCATGGCTCAATCAAGATGCCTTAAAGTGCGGTCATAGGCAACGTCTCTGTGCCCTTCAGGGCTGCTTAAGTTGAAGTGATCTTACTGAGTGCGCTGTTCCATGTTGGGACCAGGAGGGGCGATGTAGCTCACCACCCTCTGAACTTCAGTTGCTACCACAGACAAGCCCATGCACAGCTTAGACTCAAGCTAAAAGTCCAGCAGCGTATGACACAGGCCATCAAGCCATTTTCATTAGTTTCGTGGAGAGCAGATCTGCCTTTCACGTGGGAAGTCGGTCTCCTCTGCCCTAACGAGGGGGGAGCTTCTGGACAAAGTCCATGCGGTCGGATTGGAAAACTGCCCTGCGATTGTGACTGCTGTCGGAGTAATGTGTTCAGCGCCTCGCTGGAAAATCAAAGAAAGGGCCACTGCGCCACGGGCAAAGTGGCTGATTTCGGTACGGCCAAGTCTCCAAGACGCAGGGTCCTGGCTCACGGTAAAGTGCAGGTGTATTTCACCATGTAAAGAATTGATCAGTACGTCAGTCCAAAGTCAAGCTGTACTGGTCCCATGTGGCCTGTGGAATCTCAAGGTGGCCTCGAGGAGTGTAGCTGGTTTCTGTAGTGTAGTGGTTATCACGTTCGCCTAACACGCGAAAGGTCCCCGGTTCGAAACCGGGCAGAAACACGAGAGCTCCTCTTCTGTTTTTCACGGCCCGAGAGAAACATTTTTCTTGCATGTACATCGATCGTCGTCACTGGGAGCTCCTTTGTCGTTCCTGCTTGACGGGCGCTCGGTCCCCGAGGCCGGTTAGCTCAGTTGGTTAGAGCGTGGTGCTAATAACGCCAAGGTCGCGGGTTCGATCCCCGTACGGGCCAAAACAGCTTTTTCACGTTAACCCAGCAAGCGCCGTGGCCTCTGTCAGTCTCTTTGCGTGGACCTTGGATAAAAGCTCTTGCTGGAGAATGCGGGCATCGATCCCGCTACCTCTCGCATGCTAAGCGAGCGCTCTACCATTTGAGCTAATTCCCCTTTTCCTTTGCTGCGCTCGTATCATTTGATGCCAAAGACATACCCGTCTCCAAAGCCCAGGGACTTCTTGGCTCACATGGTACAGGGCTAACGACACAGAGCATGGTCGGCGTACGCGCCAGCTGGCACGCGCAAGCGCAAGGCCTTGGACGATGGATAGCTCATCCGGACGAGGCGCAGCTGAATGCTTTAAAGGTCCATGGCTCAATCAAGATGCCTTGAAGTGCGGTCATAGGCAACGTCTCTGTGCCCTTCAGGGCTGCTTAAGTTGAAGTGATCTTACTGAGTGCGCTGTTCCATGTTGGGACCAGGAGGGGCGATGTAGCTCACCACCCTCTGAACTTCAGTTGCTACCACAGACAAGCCCATGCACAGCTTAGACTCAAGCTAAAAGTCCAGCAGCGTATGACACAGGCCATCAAGCCATTTTCATTAGTTTCGTGGAGAGCAGATCTGCCTTTCACGTGGGAAGTCGGTCTCCTCTGCCCTAACGAGGGGGGAGCTTCTGGACAAAGTCCATGCGGTCGGATTGGAAAACTGCCCTGCGATTGTGACTGCTGTCGGAGTAATGTGTTCAGCGCCTCGCTGGAAAATCAAAGAAAGGGCCACTGCGCCACGGGCAAAGTGGCTGATTTCGGTACGGCCAAGTCTCCAAGACGCAGGGTCCTGGCTCACGGTAAAGTGCAGGTGTATTTCACCATGTAAAGAATTGATCAGTACGTCAGTCCAAAGTCAAGCTGTACTGGTCCCATGTGGCCTGTGGAATCTCAAGGTGGCCTCAAGGAGTGTAGCTGGTTTCTGTAGTGTAGTGGTTATCACGTTCGCCTAACACGCGAAAGGTCCCCGGTTCGAAACCGGGCAGAAACACGAGAGCTCCTCTTCTGTTTTTCACGGCCCGAGAGAAACATTTTTCTTGCATGTACATCGATCGTCGTCACTGGGAGCTCCTTTGTCGTTCCTGCTTGACGGGCGCTCGGTCCCCGAGGCCGGTTAGCTCAGTTGGTTAGAGCGTGGTGCTAATAACGCCAAGGTCGCGGGTTCGATCCCCGTACGGGCCAAAACAGCTTTTTCACGTTAACCCAGCAAGCGCCGTGGCCTCTGTCAGTCTCTTTGCGTGGACCTTGGATAAAAGCTCTTGCTGGAGAATGCGGGCATCGATCCCGCTACCTCTCGCATGCTAAGCGAGCGCTCTACCATTTGAGCTAATTCCCCTTTTCCTTTGCTGTGCTCGTATCATTTGATGCCAAAGACATACCCGTCTCCAAAGCCCAGGGACTTCTTGGCTCACATGGTACAGGGCTAACGACACAGAGCATGGTCGGCGTACGCGCCAGCTGGCACGCGCAAGCGCAAGGCCTTGGACGATGGATAGCTCATCCGGACGAGGCGCAGCTGAATGCTTTAAAGGTCCATGGCTCAATCAAGATGCCTTGAAGTGCGGTCATAGGCAACGTCTCTGTGCCCTTCAGGGCTGCTTAAGTTGAAGTGATCTTACTGAGTGCGCTGTTCCATGTTGGGACCAGGAGGGGCGATGTAGCTCACCACCCTCTGAACTTCAGTTGCTACCACAGACAAGCCCATGCACAGCTTAGACTCAAGCTAAAAGTCCAGCAGCGTATGACACAGGCCATCAAGCCATTTTCATTAGTTTCGTGGAGAGCAGATCTGCCTTTCACGTGGGAAGTCGGTCTCCTCTGCCCTAACGAGGGGGGAGCTTCTGGACAAAGTCCATGCGGTCGGATTGGAAAACTGCCCTGCGATTGTGACTGCTGTCGGAGTAATGTGTTCAGCGCCTCGCTGGAAAATCAAAGAAAGGGCCACTGCGCCACGGGCAAAGTGGCTGATTTCGGTACGGCCAAGTCTCCAAGACGCAGGGTCCTGGCTCACGGTAAAGTGCAGGTGTATTTCACCATGTAAAGAATTGATCAGTACGTCAGTCCAAAGTCAAGCTGTACTGGTCCCATGTGGCCTGTGGAATCTCAAGGTGGCCTCAAGGAGTGTAGCTGGTTTCTGTAGTGTAGTGGTTATCACGTTCGCCTAACACGCGAAAGGTCCCCGGTTCGAAACCGGGCAGAAACACGAGAGCTCCTCTTCTGTTTTTCACGGCCCGAGAGAAACATTTTTCTTGCATGTACATCGATCGTCGTCACTGGGAGCTCCTTTGTCGTTCCTGCTTGACGGGCGCTCGGTCCCCGAGGCCGGTTAGCTCAGTTGGTTAGAGCGTGGTGCTAATAACGCCAAGGTCGCGGGTTCGATCCCCGTACGGGCCAAAACAGCTTTTTCACGTTAACCCAGCAAGCGCCGTGGCCTCTGTCAGTCTCTTTGCGTGGACCTTGGATAAAAGCTCTTGCTGGAGAATGCGGGCATCGATCCCGCTACCTCTCGCATGCTAAGCGAGCGCTCTACCATTTGAGCTAATTCCCCTTTTCCTTTGCTGCGCTCGTATCATTTGATGCCAAAGACATACCCGTCTCCAAAGCCCAGGGACTTCTTGGCTCACATGGTACAGGGCTAACGACACAGAGCATGGTCGGCGTACGCGCCAGCTGGCACGCGCAAGCGCAAGGCCTTGGACGATGGATAGCTCATCCGGACGAGGCGCAGCTGAATGCTTTAAAGGTCCATGGCTCAATCAAGATGCCTTGAAGTGCGGTCATAGGCAACGTCTCTGTGCCCTTCAGGGCTGCTTAAGTTGAAGTGATCTTACTGAGTGCGCTGTTCCATGTTGGGACCAGGAGGGGCGATGTAGCTCACCACCCTCTGAACTTCAGTTGCTACCACAGACAAGCCCATGCACAGCTTAGACTCAAGCTAAAAGTCCAGCAGCGTATGACACAGGCCATCAAGCCATTTTCATTAGTTTCGTGGAGAGCAGATCTGCCTTTCACGTGGGAAGTCGGTCTCCTCTGCCCTAACGAGGGGGGAGCTTCTGGACAAAGTCCATGCGGTCGGATTGGAAAACTGCCCTGCGATTGTGACTGCTGTCGGAGTAATGTGTTCAGCGCCTCGCTGGAAAATCAAAGAAAGGGCCACTGCGCCACGGGCAAAGTGGCTGATTTCGGTACGGCCAAGTCTCCAAGACGCAGGGTCCTGGCTCACGGTAAAGTGCAGGTGTATTTCACCATGTAAAGAATTGATCAGTACGTCAGTCCAAAGTCAAGCTGTACTGGTCCCATGTGGCCTGTGGAATCTCAAGGTGGCCTCAAGGAGTGTAGCTGGTTTCTGTAGTGTAGTGGTTATCACGTTCGCCTAACACGCGAAAGGT
Source organism: Hoplias malabaricus (assembly GCF_029633855.1). Lineage (NCBI taxonomy): Eukaryota > Metazoa > Chordata > Actinopteri > Characiformes > Erythrinidae > Hoplias > Hoplias malabaricus. The sequence goes on from NC_089814.1 coordinate 23,479,616, forward strand.
CCCCGGTTCGAAACCGGGCAGAAACACGAGAGCTCCTCTTCTGTTTTTCACGGCCCGAGAGAAACATTTTTCTTGCATGTACATCGATCGTCGTCACTGGGAGCTCCTTTGTCGTTCCTGCTTGACGGGCGCTCGGTCCCCGAGGCCGGTTAGCTCAGTTGGTTAGAGCGTGGTGCTAATAACGCCAAGGTCGCGGGTTCGATCCCCGTACGGGCCAAAACAGCTTTTTCACGTTAACCCAGCAAGCGCCGTGGCCTCTGTCAGTCTCTTTGCGTGGACCTTGGATAAAAGCTCTTGCTGGAGAATGCGGGCATCGATCCCGCTACCTCTCGCATGCTAAGCGAGCGCTCTACCATTTGAGCTAATTCCCCTTTTCCTTTGCTGCGCTCGTATCATTTGATGCCAAAGACATACCCGTCTCCAAAGCCCAGGGACTTCTTGGCTCACATGGTACAGGGCTAACGACACAGAGCATGGTCGGCGTACGCGCCAGCTGGCACGCGCAAGCGCAAGGCCTTGGACGATGGATAGCTCATCCGGACGAGGCGCAGCTGAATGCTTTAAAGGTCCATGGCTCAATCAAGATGCCTTAAAGTGCGGTCATAGGCAACGTCTCTGTGCCCTTCAGGGCTGCTTAAGTTGAAGTGATCTTACTGAGTGCGCTGTTCCATGTTGGGACCAGGAGGGGCGATGTAGCTCACCACCCTCTGAACTTCAGTTGCTACCACAGACAAGCCCATGCACAGCTTAGACTCAAGCTAAAAGTCCAGCAGCGTATGACACAGGCCATCAAGCCATTTTCATTAGTTTCGTGGGGAGCAGATCTGCCTTTCACGTGGGAAGTCGGTCTCCTCTGCCCTAACGAGGGGGGAGCTTCTGGACAAAGTCCATGCGGTCGGATTGGAAAACTGCCCTGCGATTGTGACTGCTGTCGGAGTAATGTGTTCAGCGCCTCGCTGGAAAATCAAAGAAAGGGCCACTGCGCCACGGGCAAAGTGGCTGATTTCGGTACGGCCAAGTCTCCAAGACGCAGGGTCCTGGCTCACGGTAAAGTGCAGGTGTATTTCACCATGTAAAGAATTGATCAGTACGTCAGTCCAAAGTCAAGCTGTACTGGTCCCATGTGGCCTGTGGAATCTCAAGGTGGCCTCGAGGAGTGTAGCTGGTTTCTGTAGTGTAGTGGTTATCACGTTTGCCTAACACGCGAAAGGTCCCCGGTTCGAAACCGGGCAGAAACACGAGAGCTCCTCTTCTGTTTTTCACGGCCCGAGAGAAACATTTTTCTTGCATGTACATCGATCGTCGTCACTGGGAGCTCCTTTGTCGTTCCTGCTTGACGGGCGCTCGGTCCCCGAGGCCGGTTAGCTCAGTTGGTTAGAGCGTGGTGCTAATAACGCCAAGGTCGCGGGTTCGATCCCCGTACGGGCCAAAACAGCTTTTTCACGTTAACCCAGCAAGCGCCGTGGCCTCTGTCAGTCTCTTTGCGTGGACCTTGGATAAAAGCTCTTGCTGGAGAATGCGGGCATCGATCCCGCTACCTCTCGCATGCTAAGCGAGCGCTCTACCATTTGAGCTAATTCCCCTTTTCCTTTGCTGCGCTCGTATCATTTGATGCCAAAGACATACCCGTCTCCAAAGCCCAGGGACTTCTTGGCTCACATGGTACAGGGCTAACGACACAGAGCATGGTCGGCGTACGCGCCAGCTGGCACGCGCAAGCGCAAGGCCTTGGACGATGGATAGCTCATCCGGACGAGGCGCAGCTGAATGCTTTAAAGGTCCATGGCTCAATCAAGATGCCTTAAAGTGCGGTCATAGGCAACGTCTCTGTGCCCTTCAGGGCTGCTTAAGTTGAAGTGATCTTACTGAGTGCGCTGTTCCATGTTGGGACCAGGAGGGGCGATGTAGCTCACCACCCTCTGAACTTCAGTTGCTACCACAGACAAGCCCATGCACAGCTTAGACTCAAGCTAAAAGTCCAGCAGCGTATGACACAGGCCATCAAGCCATTTTCATTAGTTTCGTGGGGAGCAGATCTGCCTTTCACGTGGGAAGTCGGTCTCCTCTGCCCTAACGAGGGGGGAGCTTCTGGACAAAGTCCATGCGGTCGGATTGGAAAACTGCCCTGCGATTGTGACTGCTGTCGGAGTAATGTGTTCAGCGCCTCGCTGGAAAATCAAAGAAAGGGCCACTGCGCCACGGGCAAAGTGGCTGATTTCGGTACGGCCAAGTCTCCAAGACGCAGGGTCCTGGCTCACGGTAAAGTGCAGGTGTATTTCACCATGTAAAGAATTGATCAGTACGTCAGTCCAAAGTCAAGCTGTACTGGTCCCATGTGGCCTGTGGAATCTCAAGGTGGCCTCGAGGAGTGTAGCTGGTTTCTGTAGTGTAGTGGTTATCACGTTTGCCTAACACGCGAAAGGTCCCCGGTTCGAAACCGGGCAGAAACACGAGAGCTCCTCTTCTGTTTTTCACGGCCCGAGAGAAACATTTTTCTTGCATGTACATCGATCGTCGTCACTGGGAGCTCCTTTGTCGTTCCTGCTTGACGGGCGCTCGGTCCCCGAGGCCGGTTAGCTCAGTTGGTTAGAGCGTGGTGCTAATAACGCCAAGGTCGCGGGTTCGATCCCCGTACGGGCCAAAACAGCTTTTTCACGTTAACCCAGCAAGCGCCGTGGCCTCTGTCAGTCTCTTTGCGTGGACCTTGGATAAAAGCTCTTGCTGGAGAATGCGGGCATCGATCCCGCTACCTCTCGCATGCTAAGCGAGCGCTCTACCATTTGAGCTAATTCCCCTTTTCCTTTGCTGCGCTCGTATCATTTGATGCCAAAGACATACCCGTCTCCAAAGCCCAGGGACTTCTTGGCTCACATGGTACAGGGCTAACGACACAGAGCATGGTCGGCGTACGCGCCAGCTGGCACGCGCAAGCGCAAGGCCTTGGACGATGGATAGCTCATCCGGACGAGGCGCAGCTGAATGCTTTAAAGGTCCATGGCTCAATCAAGATGCCTTAAAGTGCGGTCATAGGCAACGTCTCTGTGCCCTTCAGGGCTGCTTAAGTTGAAGTGATCTTACTGAGTGCGCTGTTCCATGTTGGGACCAGGAGGGGCGATGTAGCTCACCACCCTCTGAACTTCAGTTGCTACCACAGACAAGCCCATGCACAGCTTAGACTCAAGCTAAAAGTCCAGCAGCGTATGACACAGGCCATCAAGCCATTTTCATTAGTTTCGTGGGGAGCAGATCTGCCTTTCACGTGGGAAGTCGGTCTCCTCTGCCCTAACGAGGGGGGAGCTTCTGGACAAAGTCCATGCGGTCGGATTGGAAAACTGCCCTGCGATTGTGACTGCTGTCGGAGTAATGTGTTCAGCGCCTCGCTGGAAAATCAAAGAAAGGGCCACTGCGCCACGGGCAAAGTGGCTGATTTCGGTACGGCCAAGTCTCCAAGACGCAGGGTCCTGGCTCACGGTAAAGTGCAGGTGTATTTCACCATGTAAAGAATTGATCAGTACGTCAGTCCAAAGTCAAGCTGTACTGGTCCCATGTGGCCTGTGGAATCTCAAGGTGGCCTCGAGGAGTGTAGCTGGTTTCTGTAGTGTAGTGGTTATCACGTTCGCCTAACACGCGAAAGGTCCCCGGTTCGAAACCGGGCAGAAACACGAGAGCTCCTCTTCTGTTTTTCACGGCCCGAGAGAAACATTTTTCTTGCATGTACATCGATCGTCGTCACTGGGAGCTCCTTTGTCGTTCCTGCTTGACGGGCGCTCGGTCCCCGAGGCCGGTTAGCTCAGTTGGTTAGAGCGTGGTGCTAATAACGCCAAGGTCGCGGGTTCGATCCCCGTACGGGCCAAAACAGCTTTTTCACGTTAACCCAGCAAGCGCCGTGGCCTCTGTCAGTCTCTTTGCGTGGACCTTGGATAAAAGCTCTTGCTGGAGAATGCGGGCATCGATCCCGCTACCTCTCGCATGCTAAGCGAGCGCTCTACCATTTGAGCTAATTCCCCTTTTCCTTTGCTGCGCTCGTATCATTTGATGCCAAAGACATACCCGTCTCCAAAGCCCAGGGACTTCTTGGCTCACATGGTACAGGGCTAACGACACAGAGCATGGTCGGCGTACGCGCCAGCTGGCACGCGCAAGCGCAAGGCCTTGGACGATGGATAGCTCATCCGGACGAGGCGCAGCTGAATGCTTTAAAGGTCCATGGCTCAATCAAGATGCCTTAAAGTGCGGTCATAGGCAACGTCTCTGTGCCCTTCAGGGCTGCTTAAGTTGAAGTGATCTTACTGAGTGCGCTGTTCCATGTTGGGACCAGGAGGGGCGATGTAGCTCACCACCCTCTGAACTTCAGTTGCTACCACAGACAAGCCCATGCACAGCTTAGACTCAAGCTAAAAGTCCAGCAGCGTATGACACAGGCCATCAAGCCATTTTCATTAGTTTCGTGGGGAGCAGATCTGCCTTTCACGTGGGAAGTCGGTCTCCTCTGCCCTAACGAGGGGGGAGCTTCTGGACAAAGTCCATGCGGTCGGATTGGAAAACTGCCCTGCGATTGTGACTGCTGTCGGAGTAATGTGTTCAGCGCCTCGCTGGAAAATCAAAGAAAGGGCCACTGCGCCACGGGCAAAGTGGCTGATTTCGGTACGGCCAAGTCTCCAAGACGCAGGGTCCTGGCTCACGGTAAAGTGCAGGTGTATTTCACCATGTAAAGAATTGATCAGTACGTCAGTCCAAAGTCAAGCTGTACTGGTCCCATGTGGCCTGTGGAATCTCAAGGTGGCCTCGAGGAGTGTAGCTGGTTTCTGTAGTGTAGTGGTTATCACGTTCGCCTAACACGCGAAAGGTCCCCGGTTCGAAACCGGGCAGAAACACGAGAGCTCCTCTTCTGTTTTTCACGGCCCGAGAGAAACATTTTTCTTGCATGTACATCGATCGTCGTCACTGGGAGCTCCTTTGTCGTTCCTGCTTGACGGGCGCTCGGTCCCCGAGGCCGGTTAGCTCAGTTGGTTAGAGCGTGGTGCTAATAACGCCAAGGTCGCGGGTTCGATCCCCGTACGGGCCAAAACAGCTTTTTCACGTTAACCCAGCAAGCGCCGTGGCCTCTGTCAGTCTCTTTGCGTGGACCTTGGATAAAAGCTCTTGCTGGAGAATGCGGGCATCGATCCCGCTACCTCTCGCATGCTAAGCGAGCGCTCTACCATTTGAGCTAATTCCCCTTTTCCTTTGCTGCGCTCGTATCATTTGATGCCAAAGACATACCCGTCTCCAAAGCCCAGGGACTTCTTGGCTCACATGGTACAGGGCTAACGACACAGAGCATGGTCGGCGTACGCGCCAGCTGGCACGCGCAAGCGCAAGGCCTTGGACGATGGATAGCTCATCCGGACGAGGCGCAGCTGAATGCTTTAAAGGTCCATGGCTCAATCAAGATGCCTTAAAGTGCGGTCATAGGCAACGTCTCTGTGCCCTTCAGGGCTGCTTAAGTTGAAGTGATCTTACTGAGTGCGCTGTTCCATGTTGGGACCAGGAGGGGCGATGTAGCTCACCACCCTCTGAACTTCAGTTGCTACCACAGACAAGCCCATGCACAGCTTAGACTCAAGCTAAAAGTCCAGCAGCGTATGACACAGGCCATCAAGCCATTTTCATTAGTTTCGTGGGGAGCAGATCTGCCTTTCACGTGGGAAGTCGGTCTCCTCTGCCCTAACGAGGGGGGAGCTTCTGGACAAAGTCCATGCGGTCGGATTGGAAAACTGCCCTGCGATTGTGACTGCTGTCGGAGTAATGTGTTCAGCGCCTCGCTGGAAAATCAAAGAAAGGGCCACTGCGCCACGGGCAAAGTGGCTGATTTCGGTACGGCCAAGTCTCCAAGACGCAGGGTCCTGGCTCACGGTAAAGTGCAGGTGTATTTCACCATGTAAAGAATTGATCAGTACGTCAGTCCAAAGTCAAGCTGTACTGGTCCCATGTGGCCTGTGGAATCTCAAGGTGGCCTCGAGGAGTGTAGCTGGTTTCTGTAGTGTAGTGGTTATCACGTTCGCCTAACACGCGAAAGGTCCCCGGTTCGAAACCGGGCAGAAACACGAGAGCTCCTCTTCTGTTTTTCACGGCCCGAGAGAAACATTTTTCTTGCATGTACATCGATCGTCGTCACTGGGAGCTCCTTTGTCGTTCCTGCTTGACGGGCGCTCGGTCCCCGAGGCCGGTTAGCTCAGTTGGTTAGAGCGTGGTGCTAATAACGCCAAGGTCGCGGGTTCGATCCCCGTACGGGCCAAAACAGCTTTTTCACGTTAACCCAGCAAGCGCCGTGGCCTCTGTCAGTCTCTTTGCGTGGACCTTGGATAAAAGCTCTTGCTGGAGAATGCGGGCATCGATCCCGCTACCTCTCGCATGCTAAGCGAGCGCTCTACCATTTGAGCTAATTCCCCTTTTCCTTTGCTGCGCTCGTATCATTTGATGCCAAAGACATACCCGTCTCCAAAGCCCAGGGACTTCTTGGCTCACATGGTACAGGGCTAACGACACAGAGCATGGTCGGCGTACGCGCCAGCTGGCACGCGCAAGCGCAAGGCCTTGGACGATGGATAGCTCATCCGGACGAGGCGCAGCTGAATGCTTTAAAGGTCCATGGCTCAATCAAGATGCCTTAAAGTGCGGTCATAGGCAACGTCTCTGTGCCCTTCAGGGCTGCTTAAGTTGAAGTGATCTTACTGAGTGCGCTGTTCCATGTTGGGACCAGGAGGGGCGATGTAGCTCACCACCCTCTGAACTTCAGTTGCTACCACAGACAAGCCCATGCACAGCTTAGACTCAAGCTAAAAGTCCAGCAGCGTATGACACAGGCCATCAAGCCATTTTCATTAGTTTCGTGGGGAGCAGATCTGCCTTTCACGTGGGAAGTCGGTCTCCTCTGCCCTAACGAGGGGGGAGCTTCTGGACAAAGTCCATGCGGTCGGATTGGAAAACTGCCCTGCGATTGTGACTGCTGTCGGAGTAATGTGTTCAGCGCCTCGCTGGAAAATCAAAGAAAGGGCCACTGCGCCACGGGCAAAGTGGCTGATTTCGGTACGGCCAAGTCTCCAAGACGCAGGGTCCTGGCTCACGGTAAAGTGCAGGTGTATTTCACCATGTAAAGAATTGATCAGTACGTCAGTCCAAAGTCAAGCTGTACTGGTCCCATGTGGCCTGTGGAATCTCAAGGTGGCCTCAAGGAGTGTAGCTGGTTTCTGTAGTGTAGTGGTTATCACGTTCGCCTAACACGCGAAAGGTCCCCGTTTCGAAACCGGGCAGAAACACGAGAGCTCCTCTTCTGTTTTTCACGGCCCGAGAGAAACATTTTTCTTGCATGTACATCGATCGTCGTCACTGGGAGCTCCTTTGTCGTTCCTGCTTGACGGGCGCTCGGTCCCCCAGGCCGGTTAGCTCAGTTGGTTAGAGCGTGGTGCTAATAACGCCAAGGTCGCGGGTTCGATCCCCGTACGGGCCAAAACAGCTTTTTCACGTTAACCCAGCAAGCGGCGTGGCCTCTGTCAGTCTCTTTGCGTGGACCTTGGATAAAAGCTCTTGCTGGAGAATGCGGGCATCGATCCCGCTACCTCTCGCATGCTAAGCGAGCGCTCTACCATTTGAGCTAATTCCCCTTTTCCTTTGCTGCGCTCGTATCATTTGATGCCAAAGACATACCCGTCTCCAAAGCCCAGGGACTTCTTGGCTCACATGGTACAGGGCTAACGACACAGAGCATGGTCGGCGTACGCGCCAGCTGGCACGCGCAAGCGCAAGGCCTTGGACGATGGATAGCTCATCCGGACGAGGCGCAGCTGAATGCTTTAAAGGTCCATGGCTCAATCAAGATGCCTTAAAGTGCGGTCATAGGCAACGTCTCTGTGCCCTTCAGGGCTGCTTAAGTTGAAGTGATCTTACTGAGTGCGCTGTTCCATGTTGGGACCAGGAGGGGCGATGTAGCTCACCACCCTCTGAACTTCAGTTGCTACCACAGACAAGCCCATGCACAGCTTAGACTCAAGCTAAAAGTCCAGCAGCGTATGACACAGGCCATCAAGCCATTTTCATTAGTTTCGTGGGGAGCAGATCTGCCTTTCACGTGGGAAGTCGGTCTCCTCTGCCCTAACGAGGGGGGAGCTTCTGGACAAAGTCCATGCGGTCGGATTGGAAAACTGCCCTGCGATTGTGACTGCTGTCGGAGTAATGTGTTCAGCGCCTCGCTGGAAAATCAAAGAAAGGGCCACTGCGCCACGGGCAAAGTGGCTGATTTCGGTACGGCCAAGTCTCCAAGACGCAGGGTCCTGGCTCACGGTAAAGTGCAGGTGTATTTCACCATGTAAAGAATTGATCAGTACGTCAGTCCAAAGTCAAGCTGTACTGGTCCCATGTGGCCTGTGGAATCTCAAGGTGGCCTCAAGGAGTGTAGCTGGTTTCTGTAGTGTAGTGGTTATCACGTTCGCCTAACACGCGAAAGGTCCCCGTTTCGAAACCGGGCAGAAACACGAGAGCTCCTCTTCTGTTTTTCACGGCCCGAGAGAAACATTTTTCTTGCATGTACATCGATCGTCGTCACTGGGAGCTCCTTTGTCGTTCCTGCTTGACGGGCGCTCGGTCCCCGAGGCCGGTTAGCTCAGTTGGTTAGAGCGTGGTGCTAATAACGCCAAGGTCGCGGGTTCGATCCCCGTACGGGCCAAAACAGCTTTTTCACGTTAACCCAGCAAGCGCCGTGGCCTCTGTCAGTCTCTTTGCGTGGACCTTGGATAAAAGCTCTTGCTGGAGAATGCGGGCATCGATCCCGCTACCTCTCGCATGCTAAGCGAGCGCTCTACCATTTGAGCTAATTCCCCTTTTCCTTTGCTGCGCTCGTATCATTTGATGCCAAAGACATACCCGTCTCCAAAGCCCAGGGACTTCTTGGCTCACATGGTACAGGGCTAACGACACAGAGCATGGTCGGCGTACGCGCCAGCTGGCACGCGCAAGCGCAAGGCCTTGGACGATGGATAGCTCATCCGGACGAGGCGCAGCTGAATGCTTTAAAGGTCCATGGCTCAATCAAGATGCCTTAAAGTGCGGTCATAGGCAACGTCTCTGTGCCCTTCAGGGCTGCTTAAGTTGAAGTGATCTTACTGAGTGCGCTGTTCCATGTTGGGACCAGGAGGGGCGATGTAGCTCACCACCCTCTGAACTTCAGTTGCTACCACAGACAAGCCCATGCACAGCTTAGACTCAAGCTAAAAGTCCAGCAGCGTATGACACAGGCCATCAAGCCATTTTCATTAGTTTCGTGGGGAGCAGATCTGCCTTTCACGTGGGAAGTCGGTCTCCTCTGCCCTAACGAGGGGGGAGCTTCTGGACAAAGTCCATGCGGTCGGATTGGAAAACTGCCCTGCGATTGTGACTGCTGTCGGAGTAATGTGTTCAGCGCCTCGCTGGAAAATCAAAGAAAGGGCCACTGCGCCACGGGCAAAGTGGCTGATTTCGGTACGGCCAAGTCTCCAAGACGCAGGGTCCTGGCTCATGGTAAAGTGCAGGTGTATTTCACCATGTAAAGAATTGATCAGTACGTCAGTCCAAAGTCAAGCTGTACTGGTCCCATGTGGCCTGTGGAATCTCAAGGTGGCCTCGAGGAGTGTAGCTGGTTTCTGTAGTGTAGTGGTTATCACGTTCGCCTAACACGCGAAAGGTCCCTGGTTCGAAACCGGGCAGAAACACGAGAGCTCCTCTTCTGTTTTTCACGGCCCGAGAGAAACATTTTTCTTGCATGTACATCGATCGTCGTCACTGGAAGCTCCTTTGTCGTTCCTGCTTGACGGGCGCTCGGTCCCCGAGGCCGGTTAGCTCAGTTGGTTAGAGCGTGGTGCTAATAACGCCAAGGTCGCGGGTTCGATCCCCGTACGGGCCAAAACAGCTTTTTCACGTTAACCCAGCAAGCGCCGTGGCCTCTGTCAGTCTCTTTGCGTGGACCTTGGATAAAAGCTCTTGCTGGAGAATGCGGGCATCGATCCCGCTACCTCTCGCATGCTAAGCGAGCGCTCTACCATTTGAGCTAATTCCCCTTTTCCTTTGCTGCGCTCGTATCATTTGATGCCAAAGACATACCCGTCTCCAAAGCCCAGGGACTTCTTGGCTCACATGGTACAGGGCTAACGACACAGAGCATGGTCGGCGTACGCGCCAGCTGGCACGCGCAAGCGCAAGGCCTTGGACGATGGATAGCTCATCCGGACGAGGCGCAGCTGAATGCTTTAAAGGTCCATGGCTCAATCAAGATGCCTTAAAGTGCGGTCATAGGCAACGTCTCTGTGCCCTTCAGGGCTGCTTAAGTTGAAGTGATCTTACTGAGTGCGCTGTTCCATGTTGGGACCAGGAGGGGCGATGTAGCTCACCACCCTCTGAACTTCAGTTGCTACCACAGACAAGCCCATGCACAGCTTAGACTCAAGCTAAAAGTCCAGCAGCGTATGACACAGGCCATCAAGCCATTTTCATTAGTTTCGTGGGGAGCAGATCTGCCTTTCACGTGGGAAGTCGGTCTCCTCTGCCCTAACGAGGGGGGAGCTTCTGGACAAAGTCCATGCGGTCGGATTGGAAAACTGCCCTGCGATTGTGACTGCTGTCGGAGTAATGTGTTCAGCGCCTCGCTGGAAAATCAAAGAAAGGGCCACTGCGCCACGGGCAAAGTGGCTGATTTCGGTACGGCCAAGTCTCCAAGACGCAGGGTCCTGGCTCACGGTAAAGTGCAGGTGTATTTCACCATGTAAAGAATTGATCAGTACGTCAGTCCAAAGTCAAGCTGTACTGGTCCCATGTGGCCTGTGGAATCTCAAGGTGGCCTCGAGGAGTGTAGCTGGTTTCTGTAGTGTAGTGGTTATCACGTTCGCCTAACACGCGAAAGGTCCCTCGTTCGAAACCGGGCAGAAACACGAGAGCTCCTCTTCTGTTTTTCACGGGCCGAGAGAAACATTTTTCTTGCATGTACATCGATCGTCGTCACTGGGAGCTCCTTTGTCGTTCCTGCTTGACGGGCGCTCGGTCCCCGAGGCCGGTTAGCTCAGTTGGTTAGAGCGTGGTGCTAATAACGCCAAGGTCGCGGGTTCGATCCCCGTACGGGCCAAAACAGCTTTTTCACGTTAACCCAGCAAGCGCCGTGGCCTCTGTCAGTCTCTTTGCGTGGACCTTGGATAAAAGCTCTTGCTGGAGAATGCGGGCATCGATCCCGCTACCTCTCGCATGCTAAGCGAGCGCTCTACCATTTGAGCTAATTCCCCTTTTCCTTTGCTGCGCTCGTATCATTTGATGCCAAAGACATACCCGTCTCCAAAGCCCAGGGACTTCTTGGCTCACATGGTACAGGGCTAACGACACAGAGCATGGTCGGCGTACGCGCCAGCTGGCACGCGCAAGCGCAAGGCCTTGGACGATGGATAGCTCATCCGGACGAGGCGCAGCTGAATGCTTTAAAGGTCCATGGCTCAATCAAGATGCCTTAAAGTGCGGTCATAGGCAACGTCTCTGTGCCCTTCAGGGCTGCTTAAGTTGAAGTGATCTTACTGAGTGCGCTGTTCCATGTTGGGACCAGGAGGGGCGATGTAGCTCACCACCCTCTGAACTTCAGTTGCTACCACAGACAAGCCCATGCACAGCTTAGACTCAAGCTAAAAGTCCAGCAGCGTATGACACAGGCCATCAAGCCATTTTCATTAGTTTCGTGGGGAGCAGATCTGCCTTTCACGTGGGAAGTCGGTCTCCTCTGCCCTAACGAGGGGGGAGCTTCTGGACAAAGTCCATGCGGTCGGATTGGAAAACTGCCCTGCGATTGTGACTGCTGTCGGAGTAATGTGTTCAGCGCCTCGCTGGAAAATCAAAGAAAGGGCCACTGCGCCACGGGCAAAGTGGCTGATTTCGGTACGGCCAAGTCTCCAAGACGCAGGGTCCTGGCTCACGGTAAAGTGCAGGTGTATTTCACCATGTAAAGAATTGATCAGTACGTCAGTCCAAAGTCAAGCTGTACTGGTCCCATGTGGCCTGTGGAATCTCAAGGTGGCCTCGAGGAGTGTAGCTGGTTTCTGTAGTGTAGTGGTTATCACGTTCGCCTAACACGCGAAAGGTCCCTCGTTCGAAACCGGGCAGAAACACGAGAGCTCCTCTTCTGTTTTTCACGGGCCGAGAGAAACATTTTTCTTGCATGTACATCGATCGTCGTCACTGGGAGCTCCTTTGTCGTTCCTGCTTGACGGGCGCTCGGTCCCCGAGGCCGGTTAGCTCAGTTGGTTAGAGCGTGGTGCTAATAACGCCAAGGTCGCGGGTTCGATCCCCGTACGGGCCAAAACAGCTTTTTCACGTTAACCCAGCAAGCGCCGTGGCCTCTGTCAGTCTCTTTGCGTGGACCTTGGATAAAAGCTCTTGCTGGAGAATGCGGGCATCGATCCCGCTACCTCTCGCATGCTAAGCGAGCGCTCTACCATTTGAGCTAATTCCCCTTTTCCTTTGCTGCGCTCGTATCATTTGATGCCAAAGACATACCCGTCTCCAAAGCCCAGGGACTTCTTGGCTCACATGGTACAGGGCTAACGACACAGAGCATGGTCGGCGTACGCGCCAGCTGGCACGCGCAAGCGCAAGGCCTTGGACGATGGATAGCTCATCCGGACGAGGCGCAGCTGAATGCTTTAAAGGTCCATGGCTCAATCAAGATGCCTTAAAGTGCGGTCATAGGCAACGTCTCTGTGCCCTTCAGGGCTGCTTAAGTTGAAGTGATCTTACTGAGTGCGCTGTTCCATGTTGGGACCAGGAGGGGCGATGTAGCTCACCACCCTCTGAACTTCAGTTGCTACCACAGACAAGCCCATGCACAGCTTAGACTCAAGCTAAAAGTCCAGCAGCGTATGACACAGGCCATCAAGCCATTTTCATTAGTTTCGTGGGGAGCAGATCTGCCTTTCACGTGGGAAGTCGGTCTCCTCTGCCCTAACGAGGGGGGAGCTTCTGGACAAAGTCCATGCGGTCGGATTGGAAAACTGCCCTGCGATTGTGACTGCTGTCGGAGTAATGTGTTCAGCGCCTCGCTGGAAAATCAAAGAAAGGGCCACTGCGCCACGGGCAAAGTGGCTGATTTCGGTACGGCCAAGTCTCCAAGACGCAGGGTCCTGGCTCACGGTAAAGTGCAGGTGTATTTCACCATGTAAAGAATTGATCAGTACGTCAGTCCAAAGTCAAGCTGTACTGGTCCCATGTGGCCTGTGGAATCTCAAGGTGGCCTCGAGGAGTGTAGCTGGTTTCTGTAGTGTAGTGGTTATCACGTTCGCCTAACACGCGAAAGGTCCCTCGTTCGAAACCGGGCAGAAACACGAGAGCTCCTCTTCTGTTTTTCACGGCCCGAGAGAAACATTTTTCTTGCATGTACATCGATCGTCGTCACTGGGAGCTCCTTTGTCGTTCCTGCTTGACGGGCGCTTGGTCCCCGAGGCCGGTTAGCTCAGTTGGTTAGAGCGTGGTGCTAATAACGCCAAGGTCGCGGGTTCGATCCCCGTACGGGCCAAAACAGCTTTTTCACGTTAACCCAGCAAGCGCCGTGGCCTCTGTCAGTCTCTTTGCGTGGACCTTGGATAAAAGCTCTTGCTGCAGAATGCGGGCATCGATCCCGCTACCTCTCGCATGCTAAGCGAGCGCTCTACCATTTGAGCTAATTCCCCTTTTCCTTTGCTGCGCTCGTATCATTTGATGCCAAAGACATACCCGTCTCCAAAGCCCAGGGACTTCTTGGCTCACATGGTACAGGGCTAACGACACAGAGCATGGTCGGCGTACGCGCCAGCTGGCACGCGCAAGCGCAAGGCCTTGGACGATGGATAGCTCATCCGGACGAGGCGCAGCTGAATGCTTTAAAGGTCCATGGCTCAATCAAGATGCCTTAAAGTGCGGTCATAGGCAACGTCTCTGTGCCCTTCAGGGCTGCTTAAGTTGAAGTGATCTTACTGAGTGCGCTGTTCCATGTTGGGACCAGGAGGGGCGATGTAGCTCACCACCCTCTGAACTTCAGTTGCTACCACAGACAAGCCCATGCACAGCTTAGACTCAAGCTAAAAGTCCAGCAGCGTATGACACAGGCCATCAAGCCATTTTCATTAGTTTCGTGGGGAGCAGATCTGCCTTTCACGTGGGAAGTCGGTCTCCTCTGCCCTAACGAGGGGGGAGCTTCTGGACAAAGTCCATGCGGTCGGATTGGAAAACTGCCCTGCGATTGTGACTGCTGTCGGAGTAATGTGTTCAGCGCCTCGCTGGAAAATCAAAGAAAGGGCCACTGCGCCACGGGCAAAGTGGCTGATTTCGGTACGGCCAAGTCTACAAGACGCAGGGTCCTGGCTCACGGTAAAGTGCAGGTGTATTTCACCATGTAAAGAATTGATCAGTACGTCAGTCCAAAGTCAAGCTGTACTGGTCCCATGTGGCCTGTGGAATCTCAAGGTGGCCTCGAGGAGTGTAGCTGGTTTCTGTAGTGTAGTGGTTATCACGTTCGCCTAACACGCGAAAGGTCCCCGGTTCGAAACCGGGCAGAAACACGAGAGCTCCTCTTCTGTTTTTCACGGCCTGAGAAGAAACATTTTTCTTGCATGTACATCGATCGTCGTCACTGGGAGCTCCTTTGTCGTTCCTGCTTGACGGGCGCTCGGTCCCCGAGGCCGGTTAGCTCAGTTGGTTAGAGCGTGGTGCTAATAACGCCAAGGTCGCGGGTTCGATCCCCGTACGGGCCAAAACAGCTTTTTCACGTTAACCCAGCAAGCGCCGTGGCCTCTGTCAGTCTCTTTGCGTGGACCTTGGATAAAAGCTCTTGCTGGAGAATGCGGGCATCGATCCCGCTACCTCTCGCATGCTAAGCGAGCGCTCTACCATTTGAGCTAATTCCCCTTTTCCTTTGCTGCGCTCGTATCATTTGATGCCAAAGACATACCCGTCTCCAAAGCCCAGGGACTTCTTGGCTCACATGGTACAGGGCTAACGACACAGAGCATGGTCGGCGTACGCGCCAGCTGGCACGCGCAAGCGCAAGGCCTTGGACGATGGATAGCTCATCCGGACGAGGCGCAGCTGAATGCTTTAAAGGTCCATGGCTCAATCAAGATGCCTTAAAGTGCGGTCATAGGCAACGTCTCTGTGCCCTTCAGGGCTGCTTAAGTTGAAGTGATCTTACTGAGTGCGCTGTTCCATGTTGGGACCAGGAGGGGCGATGTAGCTCACCACCCTCTGAACTTCAGTTGCTACCACAGACAAGCCCATGCACAGCTTAGACTCAAGCTAAAAGTCCAGCAGCGTATGACACAGGCCATCAAGCCATTTTCATTAGTTTCGTGGGGAGCAGATCTGCCTTTCACGTGGGAAGTCGGTCTCCTCTGCCCTAACGAGGGGGGAGCTTCTGGACAAAGTCCATGCGGTCGGATTGGAAAACTGCCCTGCGATTGTGACTGCTGTCGGAGTAATGTGTTCAGCGCCTCGCTGGAAAATCAAAGAAAGGGCCACTGCGCCACGGGCAAAGTGGCTGATTTCGGTACGGCCAAGTCTACAAGACGCAGGGTCCTGGCTCACGGTAAAGTGCAGGTGTATTTCACCATGTAAAGAATTGATCAGTACGTCAGTCCAAAGTCAAGCTGTACTGGTCCCATGTGGCCTGTGGAATCTCAAGGTGGCCTCGAGGAGTGTAGCTGGTTTCTGTAGTGTAGTGGTTATCACGTTCGCCTAACACGCGAAAGGTCCCCGGTTCGAAACCGGGCAGAAACACGAGAGCTCCTCTTCTGTTTTTCACGGCCCGAGAGAAACATTTTTCTTGCATGTACATCGATCGTCGTCACTGGGAGCTCCTTTGTCGTTCCTGCTTGACGGGCGCTCGGTCCCCGAGGCCGGTTAGCTCAGTTGGTTAGAGCGTGGTGCTAATAACGCCAAGGTCGCGGGTTCGATCCCCGTACGGGCCAAAACAGCTTTTTCACGTTAACCCAGCAAGCGCCGTGGCCTCTGTCAGTCTCTTTGCGTGGACCTTGGATAAAAGCTCTTGCTGGAGAATGCGGGCATCGATCCCGCTACCTCTCGCATGCTAAGCGAGCGCTCTACCATTTGAGCTAATTCCCCTTTTCCTTTGCTGCGCTCGTATCATTTGATGCCAAAGACATACCCGTCTCCAAAGCCCAGGGACTTCTTGGCTCACATGGTACAGGGCTAACGACACAGAGCATGGTCGGCGTACGCGCCAGCTGGCACGCGCAAGCGCAAGGCCTTGGACGATGGATAGCTCATCCGGACGAGGCGCAGCTGAATGCTTTAAAGGTCCATGGCTCAATCAAGATGCCTTAAAGTGCGGTCATAGGCAACGTCTCTGTGCCCTTCAGGGCTGCTTAAGTTGAAGTGATCTTACTGAGTGCGCTGTTCCATGTTGGGACCAGGAGGGGCGATGTAGCTCACCACCCTCTGAACTTCAGTTGCTACCACAGACAAGCCCATGCACAGCTTAGACTCAAGCTAAAAGTCCAGCAGCGTATGACACAGGCCATCAAGCCATTTTCATTAGTTTCGTGGGGAGCAGATCTGCCTTTCACGTGGGAAGTCGGTCTCCTCTGCCCTAACGAGGGGGGAGCTTCTGGACAAAGTCCATGCGGTCGGATTGGAAAACTGCCCTGCGATTGTGACTGCTGTCGGAGTAATGTGTTCAGCGCCTCGCTGGAAAATCAAAGAAAGTGAAACCGCGCCACGGGCAAAGTGGCTGATTTCGGTACGGCCAAGTCTCCAAGACGCAGGGTCCTGGCTCACGGTAAAGTGCAGGTGTATTTCACCATGTAAAGAATTGATCAGTACGTCAGTCCAAAGTCAAGCTGTACTGGTCCCATGTGGCCTGTGGAATCTCAAGGTGGCCTCGAGGAGTGTAGCTGGTTTCTGTAGTGTAGTGGTTATCACGTTCGCCTAACATGCGAAAGGTCCCCGGTTCGAAACCGGGCAGAAACACGAGAGCTCCTCTTCTGTTTTTCACGGCCCGAGAGAAACATTTTTCTTGCATGTACATCGATCGTCGTCACTGGGAGCTCCTTTGTCGTTCCTGCTTGACGGGCGCTCAGTCCCTGAGGCCGGTTAGCTCAGTTGGTTAGAGCCTGGTGCTAATAACGCCAAGGTCGCGAGTTCGATACCTGTACGGGCCAAAACAGCTTTTTCACGTTAACCCAGCAAGCGCCGTGGCCTCTGTCAGTCTCTTTGCGTGGACCTTGGATAAAAGCTCTTGCTGGAGAATGCGGGCATCGATCCCGCTACCTCTCGCATGCTAAGCGAGCGCTCTACCATTTGAGCTAATTCCCCCTTTCCTTTGCTGCGCTCGTATCATTTGATGCCAAAGACATACCCGTCTCCAAAGCCCAGGGACTTCTTGGCTCACATGGTACAGGGCTAACGACACAGAGCATGGTCGGCGTACGCGCCAGCTGGCACGCGCAAGCGCAAGGCCTTGGACAATGGATAGCTCATCCGGACGAGGCGCAGCTGAATGCTTTAAAGGTCCATGGCTCAATCAAGATGCCTTAAAGTGCGGTCATAGGCAACGTCTCTGTGCCCTTCAGGGCTGCTTAAGTTGAAGTGATCTTACTGAGTGCGCTGTTCCATGTTGGGACCAGGAGGGGCGATGTAGCTCACCACCCTCTGAACTTCAGTTGCTACCACAGACAAGCCCATGCACAGCTTAGACTCAAGGTAAAAGTCCAGCAGCGTATGACACAGGCCATCAAGCCATTTTCATTAGTTTCGTGGGGAGCAGATCTGCCTTTCAAGTGGGAAGTCGGTCTCCTCTGCCCTAACGAGGGGGGAGCTTCTGGACAAAGTCCATGCGGTCGGATTGGAAAACTGCCCTGCGATTGTGACTGCTGTCGGAGTAATGTGTTCAGCGCCTCGCTGGATAATCAAAGAAAGGGCCACTGCGCCACGGGCAAAGTGGCTGATTTCGGTACGGCCAAGTCTCCAAGACGCAGGGTCCTGGCTCACGGTAAAGTGCAGGTGTATTTCACCATGTAAAGAACTGATCAGTACGTCAGTCCAAAGTCAAGCTGTACTGGTCCCATGTGGCCTGTGGAATCTCAAGGTGGCCTCGAGGAGTGTAGCTGGTTTCTGTAGTGTAGTGGTTATCACGTTCGCCTAACACGCGAAAGGTCCCCGGTTCGAAACCGGGCAGAAACACGAGAGCTCCTCTTCTGTTTTTCACGGCCTGAGAAGAAACATTTTTCTTGCATGTACATCGATCGTCGTCACTGGGAGCTCCTTTGTCGTTCCTGCTTGACGGGCGCTCAGTCCCTGAGGCCGGTTAGCTCAGTTGGTTAGAGCCTGGTGCTAATAACGCCAAGGTCGCGAGTTCGATACCTGTACGGGCCAAAACAGCTTTTTCACGTTAACCCAGCAAGCGCCGTGGCCTCTGTCAGTCTCTTTGCGTGGACCTTGGATAAAAGCTCTTGCTGGAGAATGCGGGCATCGATCCCGCTACCTCTCGCATGCTAAGCGAGCGCTCTACCATTTGAGCTAATTCCCCCTTTCCTTTGCTGCGCTCGTATCATTTGATGCCAAAGACATACCCGTCTCCAAAGCCCAGGGACTTCTTGGCTCACATGGTACAGGGCTAACGACACAGAGCATGGTCGGCGTACGCGCCAGCTGGCACGCGCAAGCGCAAGGCCTTGGACAATGGATAGCTCATCCGGACGAGGCGCAGCTGAATGCTTTAAAGGTCCATGGCTCAATCAAGATGCCTTAAAGTGCGGTCATAGGCAACGTCTCTGTGCCCTTCAGGGCTGCTTAAGTTGAAGTGATCTTACTGAGTGCGCTGTTCCATGTTGGGACCAGGAGGGGCGATGTAGCTCACCACCCTCTGAACTTCAGTTGCTACCACAGACAAGCCCATGCACAGCTTAGACTCAAGGTAAAAGTCCAGCAGCGTATGACACAGGCCATCAAGCCATTTTCATTAGTTTCGTGGGGAGCAGATCTGCCTTTCAAGTGGGAAGTCGGTCTCCTCTGCCCTAACGAGGGGGGAGCTTCTGGACAAAGTCCATGCGGTCGGATTGGAAAACTGCCCTGCGATTGTGACTGCTGTCGGAGTAATGTGTTCAGCGCCTCGCTGGATAATCAAAGAAAGGGCCACTGCGCCACGGGCAAAGTGGCTGATTTCGGTACGGCCAAGTCTCCAAGACGCAGGGTCCTGGCTCACGGTAAAGTGCAGGTGTATTTCACCATGTAAAGAACTGATCAGTACGTCAGTCCAAAGTCAAGCTGTACTGGTCCCATGTGGCCTGTGGAATCTCAAGGTGGCCTCGAGGAGTGTAGCTGGTTTCTGTAGTGTAGTGGTTATCACGTTCGCCTAACACGCGAAAGGTCCCCGGTTCGAAACCGGGCAGAAACACGAGAGCTCCTCTTCTGTTTTTCACGGCCTGAGAAGAAACATTTTTCTTGCATGTACATCGATCGTCGTCACTGGGAGCTCCTTTGTCGTTCCTGCTTGACGGGCGCTCGGTCCCCGAGGCCGGTTAGCTCAGTTGGTTAGAGCGTGGTGCTAATAACGCCAAGGTCGCGTGTTCGATCCCCGTACGGGCCAAAACAGCTTTTTCACGTTAACCCAGCAAGCGCCGTGGCCTCTGTCAGTCTCTTTGCGTGGACCTTGGATAAAAGCTCTTGCTGGAGAATGCGGGCATCGATCCCGCTACCTCTCGCATGCTAAGCGAGCGCTCTACCATTTGAGCTAATTCCCCTTTTCCTTTGCTGCGCTCGTATCATTTGATGCCAAAGACATACCCGTCTCCAAAGCCCAGGGACTTCTTGGCTCACATGGTACAGGGCTAACGACACAGAGCATGGTCGGCGTACGCGCCAGCTGGCACGCGCAAGCGCAAGGCCTTGGACGATGGATAGCTCATCCGGACGAGGCGCA
The DNA here is from genome assembly GCF_029633855.1 of Hoplias malabaricus. Classification (NCBI taxonomy): domain Eukaryota; kingdom Metazoa; phylum Chordata; class Actinopteri; order Characiformes; family Erythrinidae; genus Hoplias; species Hoplias malabaricus. Next base: position 23,499,561 of record NC_089814.1, read on the forward strand.
GCTGAATGCTTTAAAGGTCCATGGCTCAATCAAGATGCCTTAAAGTGCGGTCATAGGCAACGTCTCTGTGCCCTTCAGGGCTGCTTAAGTTGAAGTGATCTTACTGAGTGCGCTGTTCCATGTTGGGACCAGGAGGGGCGATGTAGCTCACCACCCTCTGAACTTCAGTTGCTACCACAGACAAGCCCATGCACAGCTTAGACTCAAGCTAAAAGTCCAGCAGCGTATGACACAGGCCATCAAGCCATTTTCATTAGTTTCGTGGGGAGCAGATCTGCCTTTCACGTGGGAAGTCGGTCTCCTCTGCCCTAACGAGGGGGGAGCTTCTGGACAAAGTCCATGCGGTCGGATTGGAAAACTGCCCTGCGATTGTGACTGCTGTCGGAGTAATGTGTTCAGCGCCTCGCTGGAAAATCAAAGAAAGGGCCACTGCGCCACGGGCAAAGTGGCTGATTTCGGTACGGCCAAGTCTCCAAGACGCAGGGTCCTGGCTCACGGTAAAGTGCAGGTGTATTTCACCATGTAAAGAATTGATCAGTACGTCAGTCCAAAGTCAAGCTGTACTGGTCCCATGTGGCCTGTGGAATCTCAAGGTGGCCTCGAGGAGTGTAGCTGGTTTCTGTAGTGTAGTGGTTATCACGTTCGCCTAACACGCGAAAGGTCCCTGGTTCGAAACCGGGCAGAAACACGAGAGCTCCTCTTCTGTTTTTCACGGCCCGAGAGAAACATTTTTCTTGCATGTACATCGATCGTCGTCACTGGGAGCTCCTTTGTCGTTCCTGCTTGACGGGCGCTTGGTCCCCGAGGCCGGTTAGCTCAGTTGGTTAGAGCGTGGTGCTAATAACGCCAAGGTCGCGGGTTCGATCCCCGTACGGGCCAAAACAGCTTTTTCACGTTAACCCAGCAAGCGCCGTGGCCTCTGTCAGTCTCTTTGCGTGGACCTTGGATAAAAGCTCTTGCTGGAGAATGCGGGCATCGATCCCGCTACCTCTCGCATGCTAAGCGAGCGCTCTACCATTTGAGCTAATTCCCCTTTTCCTTTGCTGCGCTCGTATCATTTGATGCCAAAGACATACCCGTCTCCAAAGCCCAGGGACTTCTTGGCTCACATGGTACAGGGCTAACGACACAGAGCATGGTCGGCGTACGCGCCAGCTGGCACGCGCAAGCGCAAGGCCTTGGACGATGGATAGCTCATCCGGACGAGGCGCAGCTGAATGCTTTAAAGGTCCATGGCTCAATCAAGATGCCTTAAAGTGCGGTCATAGGCAACGTCTCTGTGCCCTTCAGGGCTGCTTAAGTTGAAGTGATCTTACTGAGTGCGCTGTTCCATGTTGGGACCAGGAGGGGCGATGTAGCTCACCACCCTCTGAACTTCAGTTGCTACCACAGACAAGCCCATGCACAGCTTAGACTCAAGCTAAAAGTCCAGCAGCGTATGACACAGGCCATCAAGCCATTTTCATTAGTTTCGTGGGGAGCAGATCTGCCTTTCACGTGGGAAGTCGGTCTCCTCTGCCCTAACGAGGGGGGAGCTTCTGGACAAAGTCCATGCGGTCGGATTGGAAAACTGCCCTGCGATTGTGACTGCTGTCGGAGTAATGTGTTCAGCGCCTCGCTGGAAAATCAAAGAAAGGGCCACTGCGCCACGGGCAAAGTGGCTGATTTCGGTACGGCCAAGTCTACAAGACGCAGGGTCCTGGCTCACGGTAAAGTGCAGGTGTATTTCACCATGTAAAGAATTGATCAGTACGTCAGTCCAAAGTCAAGCTGTACTGGTCCCATGTGGCCTGTGGAATCTCAAGGTGGCCTCGAGGAGTGTAGCTGGTTTCTGTAGTGTAGTGGTTATCACGTTCGCCTAACACGCGAAAGGTCCCCGGTTCGAAACCGGGCAGAAACACGAGAGCTCCTCTTCTGTTTTTCACGGCCCGAGAGAAACATTTTTCTTGCATGTACATCGATCGTCGTCACTGGGAGCTCCTTTGTCGTTCCTGCTTGACGGGCGCTCGGTCCCCGAGGCCGGTTAGCTCAGTTGGTTAGAGCGTGGTGCTAATAACGCCAAGGTCGCGGGTTCGATCCCCGTACGGGCCAAAACAGCTTTTTCACGTTAACCCAGCAAGCGCCGTGGCCTCTGTCAGTCTCTTTGCGTGGACCTTGGATAAAAGCTCTTGCTGGAGAATGCGGGCATCGATCCCGCTACCTCTCGCATGCTAAGCGAGCGCTCTACCATTTGAGCTAATTCCCCTTTTCCTTTGCTGCGCTCGTATCATTTGATGCCAAAGACATACCCGTCTCCAAAGCCCAGGGACTTCTTGGCTCACATGGTACAGGGCTAACGACACAGAGCATGGTCGGCGTACGCGCCAGCTGGCACGCGCAAGCGCAAGGCCTTGGACGATGGATAGCTCATCCGGACGAGGCGCAGCTGAATGCTTTAAAGGTCCATGGCTCAATCAAGATGCCTTAAAGTGCGGTCATAGGCAACGTCTCTGTGCCCTTCAGGGCTGCTTAAGTTGAAGTGATCTTACTGAGTGCGCTGTTCCATGTTGGGACCAGGAGGGGCGATGTAGCTCACCACCCTCTGAACTTCAGTTGCTACCACAGACAAGCCCATGCACAGCTTAGACTCAAGCTAAAAGTCCAGCAGCGTATGACACAGGCCATCAAGCCATTTTCATTAGTTTCGTGGGGAGCAGATCTGCCTTTCACGTGGGAAGTCGGTCTCCTCTGCCCTAACGAGGGGGGAGCTTCTGGACAAAGTCCATGCGGTCGGATTGGAAAACTGCCCTGCGATTGTGACTGCTGTCGGAGTAATGTGTTCAGCGCCTCGCTGGAAAATCAAAGAAAGTGAAACCGCGCCACGGGCAAAGTGGCTGATTTCGGTACGGCCAAGTCTCCAAGACGCAGGGTCCTGGCTCACGGTAAAGTGCAGGTGTATTTCACCATGTAAAGAATTGATCAGTACGTCAGTCCAAAGTCAAGCTGTACTGGTCCCATGTGGCCTGTGGAATCTCAAGGTGGCCTCGAGGAGTGTAGCTGGTTTCTGTAGTGTAGTGGTTATCACGTTCGCCTAACATGCGAAAGGTCCCCGGTTCGAAACCGGGCAGAAACACGAGAGCTCCTCTTCTGTTTTTCACGGCCCGAGAGAAACATTTTTCTTGCATGTACATCGATCGTCGTCACTGGGAGCTCCTTTGTCGTTCCTGCTTGACGGGCGCTCAGTCCCTGAGGCCGGTTAGCTCAGTTGGTTAGAGCCTGGTGCTAATAACGCCAAGGTCGCGAGTTCGATACCTGTACGGGCCAAAACAGCTTTTTCACGTTAACCCAGCAAGCGCCGTGGCCTCTGTCAGTCTCTTTGCGTGGACCTTGGATAAAAGCTCTTGCTGGAGAATGCGGGCATCGATCCCGCTACCTCTCGCATGCTAAGCGAGCGCTCTACCATTTGAGCTAATTCCCCCTTTCCTTTGCTGCGCTCGTATCATTTGATGCCAAAGACATACCCGTCTCCAAAGCCCAGGGACTTCTTGGCTCACATGGTACAGGGCTAACGACACAGAGCATGGTCGGCGTACGCGCCAGCTGGCACGCGCAAGCGCAAGGCCTTGGACAATGGATAGCTCATCCGGACGAGGCGCAGCTGAATGCTTTAAAGGTCCATGGCTCAATCAAGATGCCTTAAAGTGCGGTCATAGGCAACGTCTCTGTGCCCTTCAGGGCTGCTTAAGTTGAAGTGATCTTACTGAGTGCGCTGTTCCATGTTGGGACCAGGAGGGGCGATGTAGCTCACCACCCTCTGAACTTCAGTTGCTACCACAGACAAGCCCATGCACAGCTTAGACTCAAGGTAAAAGTCCAGCAGCGTATGACACAGGCCATCAAGCCATTTTCATTAGTTTCGTGGGGAGCAGATCTGCCTTTCAAGTGGGAAGTCGGTCTCCTCTGCCCTAACGAGGGGGGAGCTTCTGGACAAAGTCCATGCGGTCGGATTGGAAAACTGCCCTGCGATTGTGACTGCTGTCGGAGTAATGTGTTCAGCGCCTCGCTGGATAATCAAAGAAAGGGCCACTGCGCCACGGGCAAAGTGGCTGATTTCGGTACGGCCAAGTCTCCAAGACGCAGGGTCCTGGCTCACGGTAAAGTGCAGGTGTATTTCACCATGTAAAGAACTGATCAGTACGTCAGTCCAAAGTCAAGCTGTACTGGTCCCATGTGGCCTGTGGAATCTCAAGGTGGCCTCGAGGAGTGTAGCTGGTTTCTGTAGTGTAGTGGTTATCACGTTCGCCTAACACGCGAAAGGTCCCCGGTTCGAAACCGGGCAGAAACACGAGAGCTCCTCTTCTGTTTTTCACGGCCTGAGAAGAAACATTTTTCTTGCATGTACATCGATCGTCGTCACTGGGAGCTCCTTTGTCGTTCCTGCTTGACGGGCGCTCAGTCCCTGAGGCCGGTTAGCTCAGTTGGTTAGAGCCTGGTGCTAATAACGCCAAGGTCGCGAGTTCGATACCTGTACGGGCCAAAACAGCTTTTTCACGTTAACCCAGCAAGCGCCGTGGCCTCTGTCAGTCTCTTTGCGTGGACCTTGGATAAAAGCTCTTGCTGGAGAATGCGGGCATCGATCCCGCTACCTCTCGCATGCTAAGCGAGCGCTCTACCATTTGAGCTAATTCCCCCTTTCCTTTGCTGCGCTCGTATCATTTGATGCCAAAGACATACCCGTCTCCAAAGCCCAGGGACTTCTTGGCTCACATGGTACAGGGCTAACGACACAGAGCATGGTCGGCGTACGCGCCAGCTGGCACGCGCAAGCGCAAGGCCTTGGACAATGGATAGCTCATCCGGACGAGGCGCAGCTGAATGCTTTAAAGGTCCATGGCTCAATCAAGATGCCTTAAAGTGCGGTCATAGGCAACGTCTCTGTGCCCTTCAGGGCTGCTTAAGTTGAAGTGATCTTACTGAGTGCGCTGTTCCATGTTGGGACCAGGAGGGGCGATGTAGCTCACCACCCTCTGAACTTCAGTTGCTACCACAGACAAGCCCATGCACAGCTTAGACTCAAGGTAAAAGTCCAGCAGCGTATGACACAGGCCATCAAGCCATTTTCATTAGTTTCGTGGGGAGCAGATCTGCCTTTCAAGTGGGAAGTCGGTCTCCTCTGCCCTAACGAGGGGGGAGCTTCTGGACAAAGTCCATGCGGTCGGATTGGAAAACTGGCCTGCGATTGTGACTGCTGTCGGAGTAATGTGTTCAGCGCCTCGCTGGATAATCAAAGAAAGGGCCACTGCGCCACGGGCAAAGTGGCTGATTTCGGTACGGCCAAGTCTCCAAGACGCAGGGTCCTGGCTCACGGTAAAGTGCAGGTGTATTTCACCATGTAAAGAACTGATCAGTACGTCAGTCCAAAGTCAAGCTGTACTGGTCCCATGTGGCCTGTGGAATCTCAAGGTGGCCTCGAGGAGTGTAGCTGGTTTCTGTAGTGTAGTGGTTATCACGTTCGCCTAACACGCGAAAGGTCCCCGGTTCGAAACCGGGCAGAAACACGAGAGCTCCTCTTCTGTTTTTCACGGCCTGAGAAGAAACATTTTTCTTGCATGTACATCGATCGTCGTCACTGGGAGCTCCTTTGTCGTTCCTGCTTGACGGGCGCTCGGTCCCCGAGGCCGGTTAGCTCAGTTGGTTAGAGCGTGGTGCTAATAACGCCAAGGTCGCGTGTTCGATCCCCGTACGGGCCAAAACAGCTTTTTCACGTTAACCCAGCAAGCGCCGTGGCCTCTGTCAGTCTCTTTGCGTGGACCTTGGATAAAAGCTCTTGCTGGAGAATGCGGGCATCGATCCCGCTACCTCTCGCATGCTAAGCGAGCGCTCTACCATTTGAGCTAATTCCCCTTTTCCTTTGCTGCGCTCGTATCATTTGATGCCAAAGACATACCCGTCTCCAAAGCCCAGGGACTTCTTGGCTCACATGGTACAGGGCTAACGACACAGAGCATGGTCGGCGTACGCGCCAGCTGGCACGCGCAAGCGCAAGGCCTTGGACGATGGATAGCTCATCCGGACGAGGCGCAGCTGAATGCTTTAAAGGTCCATGGCTCAATCAAGATGCCTTAAAGTGCGGTCATAGGCAACGTCTCTGTGCCCTTCAGGGCTGCTTAAGTTGAAGTGATCTTACTGAGTGCGCTGTTCCATGTTGGGACCAGGAGGGGCGATGTAGCTCACCACCCTCTGAACTTCAGTTGCTACCACAGACAAGCCCATGCACAGCTTAGACTCAAGCTAAAAGTCCAGCAGCGTATGACACAGGCCATCAAGCCATTTTCATTAGTTTCGTGGGGAGCAGATCTGCCTTTCACGTGGGAAGTCGGTCTCCTCTGCCCTAACGAGGGGGGAGCTTCTGGACAAAGTCCATGCGGTCGGATTGGAAAACTGCCCTGCGATTGTGACTGCTGTCGGAGTAATGTGTTCAGCGCCTCGCTGGAAAATCAAAGAAAGGGCCACTGCGCCACGGGCAAAGTGGCTGATTTCGGTACGGCCAAGTCTCCAAGACGCAGGGTCCTGGCTCACGGTAAAGTGCAGGTGTATTTCACCATGTAAAGAATTGATCAGTACGTCAGTCCAAAGTCAAGCTGTACTGGTCCCATGTGGCCTGTGGAATCTCAAGGTGGCCTCGAGGAGTGTAGCTGGTTTCTGTAGTGTAGTGGTTATCACGTTCGCCTAACACGCGAAAGGTCCCCGGTTCGAAACCGGGTAGAAACACGAGAGCTCCTCTTCTGTTTTTCACGGCCCGAGAGAAACATTTTTCTTGCATGTACATCGATCGTCGTCACTGGGAGCTCCTTTGTCGTTCCTGCTTGACGGGCGCTCGGTCCCCGAGGCCGGTTAGCTCAGTTGGTTAGAGCGTGGTGCTAATAACGCCAAGGTCGAGGGTTCGATCCCCGTACGGGCCAAAACAGCTTTTTCACGTTAACCCAGCAAGCGCCGTGGCCTCTGTCAGTCTCTTTGCGTGGACCTTGGATAAAAGCTCTTGCTGGAGAATGCGGGCATCGATCCCGCTACCTCTCGCATGCTAAGCGAGCGCTCTACCATTTGAGCTAATTCCCCTTTTCCTTTGCTGCGCTCGTATCATTTGATGCCAAAGACATACCCGTCTCCAAAGCCCAGGGACTTCTTGGCTCACATGGTACAGGGCTAACGACACAGAGCATGGTCGGCGTACGCGCCAGCTGGCACGCGCAAGCGCAAGGCCTTGGACGATGGATAGCTCATCCGGACGAGGCGCAGCTGAATGCTTTAAAGGTCCATGGCTCAATCAAGATGCCTTAAAGTGCGGTCATAGGCAACGTCTCTGTGCCCTTCAGGGCTGCTTAAGTTGAAGTGATCTTACTGAGTGCGCTGTTCCATGTTGGGACCAGGAGGGGCGATGTAGCTCACCACCCTCTGAACTTCAGTTGCTACCACAGACAAGCCCATGCACAGCTTAGACTCAAGCTAAAAGTCCAGCAGCGTATGACACAGGCCATCAAGCCATTTTCATTAGTTTCGTGGGGAGCAGATCTGCCTTTCACGTGGGAAGTCGGTCTCCTCTGCCCTAACGAGGGGGGAGCTTCTGGACAAAGTCCATGCGGTCGGATTGGAAAACTGCCCTGCGATTGTGACTGCTGTCGGAGTAATGTGTTCAGCGCCTCGCTGGAAAATCAAAGAAAGGGCCACTGCGCCACGGGCAAAGTGGCTGATTTCGGTACGGCCAAGTCTCCAAGACGCAGGGTCCTGGCTCACGGTAAAGTGCAGGTGTATTTCACCATGTAAAGAATTGATCAGTACGTCAGTCCAAAGTCAAGCTGTACTGGTCCCATGTGGCCTGTGGAATCTCAAGGTGGCCTCGAGGAGTGTAGCTGGTTTCTGTAGTATAGTGATTATCACGTTCGCCTAACACGCGAAAGGTCCCCGGTTCGAAACCGGGCAGAAACACGAGAGCTCCTCTTCTGTTTTTCACGGCCCGAGAGAAACATTTTTCTTGCATGTACATCGATCGTCGTCACTGGGAGCTCCTTTGTCGTTCCTGCTTGACGGGCGCTCGGTCCCCGAGGCCGGTTAGCTCAGTTGGTTAGAGCGTGGTGCTAATAACGCCAAGGTCACGGGTTCGATCCCCGTACGGGCCAAAACAGCTTTTTCACGTTAACCCAGCAAGCGCCGTGGCCTCTGTCAGTCTCTTTGCGTGGACCTTGGATAAAAGCTCTTGCTGGAGAATGCGGGCATCGATCCCGCTACCTCTCGCATGCTAAGCGAGCGCTCTACCATTTGAGCTAATTCCCCTTTTCCTTTGCTGCGCTCGTATCATTTGATGCCAAAGACATACCCGTCTCCAAAGCCCAGGGACTTCTTGGCTCACATGGTACAGGGCTAACGACACAGAGCATGGTCGGCGTACGCGCCAGCTGGCACGCGCAAGCGCAAGGCCTTGGACGATGGATAGCTCATCCGGACGAGGCGCAGCTGAATGCTTTAAAGGTCCATGGCTCAATCAAGATGCCTTAAAGTGCGGTCATAGGCAACGTCTCTGTGCCCTTCAGGGCTGCTTAAGTTGAAGTGATCTTACTGAGTGCGCTGTTCCATGTTGGGACCAGGAGGGGCGATGTAGCTCACCACCCTCTGAACTTCAGTTGCTACCACAGACAAGCCCATGCACAGCTTAGACTCAAGCTAAAAGTCCAGCAGCGTATGACACAGGCCATCAAGCCATTTTCATTAGTTTCGTGGGGAGCAGATCTGCCTTTCACGTGGGAAGTCGGTCTCCTCTGCCCTAACGAGGGGGGAGCTTCTGGACAAAGTCCATGCGGTCGGATTGGAAAACTGCCCTGCGATTGTGACTGCTGTCGGAGTAATGTGTTCAGCGCCTCGCTGGAAAATCAAAGAAAGGGCCACTGCGCCACGGGCAAAGTGGCTGATTTCGGTACGGCCAAGTCTCCAAGACGCAGGGTCCTGGCTCACGGTAAAGTGCAGGTGTATTTCACCATGTAAAGAATTGATCAGTACGTCAGTCCAAAGTCAAGCTGTACTGGTCCCATGTGGCCTGTGGAATCTCAAGGTGGCCTCGAGGAGTGTAGCTGGTTTCTGTAGTGTAGTGGTTATCACGTTCGCCTAACACGCGAAAGGTCCCCGGTTCGAAACCGGGCAGAAACACGAGAGCTCCTCTTCTGTTTTTCACGGCCCGAGAGAAACATTTTTCTTGCATGTACATCGATCGTCGTCACTGGGAGCTCCTTTGTCGTTCCTGCTTGACGGGCGCTTGGTCCCCGAGGCCGGTTAGCTCAGTTGGTTAGAGCGTGGTGCTAATAACGCCAAGGTCGCGGGTTCGATCCCCGTACGGGCCAAAACAGCTTTTTCACGTTAACCCAGCAAGCGCCGTGGCCTCTGTCAGTCTCTTTGCGTGGACCTTGGATAAAAGCTCTTGCTGGAGAATGCGGGCATCGATCCCGCTACCTCTCGCATGCTAAGCGAGCGCTCTACCATTTGAGCTAATTCCCCTTTTCCTTTGCTGCGCTCGTATCATTTGATGCCAAAGACATACCCGTCTCCAAAGCCCAGGGACTTCTTGGCTCACATGGTACAGGGCTAACGACACAGAGCATGGTCGGCGTACGCGCCAGCTGGCACGCGCAAGCGCAAGGCCTTGGACGATGGATAGCTCATCCGGACGAGGCGCAGCTGAATGCTTTAAAGGTCCATGGCTCAATCAAGATGCCTTAAAGTGCGGTCATAGGCAACGTCTCTGTGCCCTTCAGGGCTGCTTAAGTTGAAGTGATCTTACTGAGTGCGCTGTTCCATGTTGGGACCAGGAGGGGCGATGTAGCTCACCACCCTCTGAACTTCAGTTGCTACCACAGACAAGCCCATGCACAGCTTAGACTCAAGCTAAAAGTCCAGCAGCGTATGACACAGGCCATCAAGCCATTTTCATTAGTTTCGTGGGGAGCAGATCTGCCTTTCACGTGGGAAGTCGGTCTCCTCTGCCCTAACGAGGGGGGAGCTTCTGGACAAAGTCCATGCGGTCGGATTGGAAAACTGCCCTGCGATTGTGACTGCTGTCGGAGTAATGTGTTCAGCGCCTCGCTGGAAAATCAAAGAAAGGGCCACTGCGCCACGGGCAAAGTGGCTGATTTCGGTACGGCCAAGTCTACAAGACGCAGGGTCCTGGCTCACGGTAAAGTGCAGGTGTATTTCACCATGTAAAGAATTGATCAGTACGTCAGTCCAAAGTCAAGCTGTACTGGTCCCATGTGGCCTGTGGAATCTCAAGGTGGCCTCGAGGAGTGTAGCTGGTTTCTGTAGTGTAGTGGTTATCACGTTCGCCTAACACGCGAAAGGTCCCCGGTTCGAAACCGGGCAGAAACACGAGAGCTCCTCTTCTGTTTTTCACGGCCCGAGAGAAACATTTTTCTTGCATGTACATCGATCGTCGTCACTGGGAGCTCCTTTGTCGTTCCTGCTTGACGGGCGCTCGGTCCCCGAGGCCGGTTAGCTCAGTTGGTTAGAGCGTGGTGCTAATAACGCCAAGGTCGCGGGTTCGATCCCCGTACGGGCCAAAACAGCTTTTTCACGTTAACCCAGCAAGCGCCGTGGCCTCTGTCAGTCTCTTTGCGTGGACCTTGGATAAAAGCTCTTGCTGGAGAATGCGGGCATCGATCCCGCTACCTCTCGCATGCTAAGCGAGCGCTCTACCATTTGAGCTAATTCCCCTTTTCCTTTGCTGCGCTCGTATCATTTGATGCCAAAGACATACCCGTCTCCAAAGCCCAGGGACTTCTTGGCTCACATGGTACAGGGCTAACGACACAGAGCATGGTCGGCGTACGCGCCAGCTGGCACGCGCAAGCGCAAGGCCTTGGACGATGGATAGCTCATCCGGACGAGGCGCAGCTGAATGCTTTAAAGGTCCATGGCTCAATCAAGATGCCTTAAAGTGCGGTCATAGGCAACGTCTCTGTGCCCTTCAGGGCTGCTTAAGTTGAAGTGATCTTACTGAGTGCGCTGTTCCATGTTGGGACCAGGAGGGGCGATGTAGCTCACCACCCTCTGAACTTCAGTTGCTACCACAGACAAGCCCATGCACAGCTTAGACTCAAGCTAAAAGTCCAGCAGCGTATGACACAGGCCATCAAGCCATTTTCATTAGTTTCGTGGGGAGCAGATCTGCCTTTCACGTGGGAAGTCGGTCTCCTCTGCCCTAACGAGGGGGGAGCTTCTGGACAAAGTCCATGCGGTCGGATTGGAAAACTGCCCTGCGATTGTGACTGCTGTCGGAGTAATGTGTTCAGCGCCTCGCTGGAAAATCAAAGAAAGTGAAACCGCGCCACGGGCAAAGTGGCTGATTTCGGTACGGCCAAGTCTCCAAGACGCAGGGTCCTGGCTCACGGTAAAGTGCAGGTGTATTTCACCATGTAAAGAATTGATCAGTACGTCAGTCCAAAGTCAAGCTGTACTGGTCCCATGTGGCCTGTGGAATCTCAAGGTGGCCTCGAGGAGTGTAGCTGGTTTCTGTAGTGTAGTGGTTATCACGTTCGCCTAACACGCGAAAGGTCCCCGGTTCGAAACCGGGCAGAAACACGAGAGCTCCTCTTCTGTTTTTCACGGCCCGAGAGAAACATTTTTCTTGCATGTACATCGATCGTCGTCACTGGGAGCTCCTTTGTCGTTCCTGCTTGACGGGCGCTCGGTCCCCGAGGCCGGTTAGCTCAGTTGGTTAGAGCGTGGTGCTAATAACGCCAAGGTCGCGGGTTCGATCCCCGTACGGGCCAAAACAGCTTTTTCACGTTAACCCAGCAAGCGCCGTGGCCTCTGTCAGTCTCTTTGCGTGGACCTTGGATAAAAGCTCTTGCTGGAGAATGCGGGCATCGATCCCGCTACCTCTCGCATGCTAAGCGAGCGCTCTACCATTTGAGCTAATTCCCCTTTTCCTTTGCTGCGCTCGTATCATTTGATGCCAAAGACATACCCGTCTCCAAAGCCCAGGGACTTCTTGGCTCACATGGTACAGGGCTAACGACACAGAGCATGGTCGGCGTACGCGCCAGCTGGCACGCGCAAGCGCAAGGCCTTGGACGATGGATAGCTCATCCGGACGAGGCGCAGCTGAATGCTTTAAAGGTCCATGGCTCAATCAAGATGCCTTAAAGTGCGGTCATAGGCAACGTCTCTGTGCCCTTCAGGGCTGCTTAAGTTGAAGTGATCTTACTGAGTGCGCTGTTCCATGTTGGGACCAGGAGGGGCGATGTAGCTCACCACCCTCTGAACTTCAGTTGCTACCACAGACAAGCCCATGCACAGCTTAGACTCAAGCTAAAAGTCCAGCAGCGTATGACACAGGCCATCAAGCCATTTTCATTAGTTTCGTGGGGAGCAGATCTGCCTTTCACGTGGGAAGTCGGTCTCCTCTGCCCTAACGAGGGGGGAGCTTCTGGACAAAGTCCATGCGGTCGGATTGGAAAACTGCCCTGCGATTGTGACTGCTGTCGGAGTAATGTGTTCAGCGCCTCGCTGGAAAATCAAAGAAAGGGCCACTGCGCCACGGGCAAAGTGGCTGATTTCGGTACGGCCAAGTCTCCAAGACGCAGGGTCCTGGCTCACGGTAAAGTGCAGGTGTATTTCACCATGTAAAGAATTGATCAGTACGTCAGTCCAAAGTCAAGCTGTACTGGTCCCATGTGGCCTGTGGAATCTCAAGGTGGCCTCGAGGAGTGTAGCTGGTTTCTGTAGTATAGTGATTATCACGTTCGCCTAACACGCGAAAGGTCCCCGGTTCGAAACCGGGCAGAAACACGAGAGCTCCTCTTCTGTTTTTCACGGCCCGAGAGAAACATTTTTCTTGCATGTACATCGATCGTCGTCACTGGGAGCTCCTTTGTCGTTCCTGCTTGACGGGCGCTCGGTCCCCGAGGCCGGTTGGCTCAGTTGGTTAGAGCGTGGTGCTAATAACGCCAAGGTCGCGGGTTCGATCCCCGTACGGGCCAAAACAGCTTTTTCACGTTAACCCAGCAAGCGCCGTGGCCTCTGTCAGTCTCTTTGCGTGGACCTTGGATAAAAGCTCTTGCTGGAGAATGCGGGCATCGATCCCGCTACCTCTCGCATGCTAAGCGAGCGCTCTACCATTTGAGCTAATTCCCCTTTTCCTTTGCTGCGCTCGTATCATTTGATGCCAAAGACATACCCGTCTCCAAAGCCCAGGGACTTCTTGGCTCACATGGTACAGGGCTAACGACACAGAGCATGGTCGGCGTACGCGCCAGCTGGCACGCGCAAGCGCAAGGCCTTGGACGATGGATAGCTCATCCGGACGAGGCGCAGCTGAATGCTTTAAAGGTCCATGGCTCAATCAAGATGCCTTAAAGTGCGGTCATAGGCAACGTCTCTGTGCCCTTCAGGGCTGCTTAAGTTGAAGTGATCTTACTGAGTGCGCTGTTCCATGTTGGGACCAGGAGGGGCGATGTAGCTCACCACCCTCTGAACTTCAGTTGCTACCACAGACAAGCCCATGCACAGCTTAGACTCAAGCTAAAAGTCCAGCAGCGTATGACACAGGCCATCAAGCCATTTTCATTAGTTTCGTGGGGAGCAGATCTGCCTTTCACGTGGGAAGTCGGTCTCCTCTGCCCTAACGAGGGGGGAGCTTCTGGACAAAGTCCATGCGGTCGGATTGGAAAACTGCCCTGCGATTGTGACTGCTGTCGGAGTAATGTGTTCAGCGCCTCGCTGGAAAATCAAAGAAAGGGCCACTGCGCCACGGGCAAAGTGGCTGATTTCGGTACGGCCAAGTCTCCAAGACGCAGGGTCCTGGCTCACGGTAAAGTGCAGGTGTATTTCACCATGTAAAGAATTGATCAGTACGTCAGTCCAAAGTCAAGCTGTACTGGTCCCATGTGGCCTGTGGAATCTCAAGGTGGCCTCGAGGAGTGTAGCTGGTTTCTGTAGTGTAGTGGTTATCACGTTCGCCTAACACGCGAAAGGTCCCCGGTTCGAAACCGGGCAGAAACACGAGAGCTCCTCTTCTGTTTTTCACGGCCCGAGAGAAACATTTTTCTTGCATGTACATCGATCGTCGTCACTGGGAGCTCCTTTGTCGTTCCTGCTTGACGGGCGCTTGGTCCCCGAGGCCGGTTAGCTCAGTTGGTTAGAGCGTGGTGCTAATAACGCCAAGGTCGCGGGTTCGATCCCCGTACGGGCCAAAACAGCTTTTTCACGTTAACCCAGCAAGCGCCGTGGCCTCTGTCAGTCTCTTTGCGTGGACCTTGGATAAAAGCTCTTGCTGGAGAATGCGGGCATCGATCCCGCTACCTCTCGCATGCTAAGCGAGCGCTCTACCATTTGAGCTAATTCCCCTTTTCCTTTGCTGCGCTCGTATCATTTGATGCCAAAGACATACCCGTCTCCAAAGCCCAGGGACTTCTTGGCTCACATGGTACAGGGCTAACGACACAGAGCATGGTCGGCGTACGCGCCAGCTGGCACGCGCAAGCGCAAGGCCTTGGACGATGGATAGCTCATCCGGACGAGGCGCAGCTGAATGCTTTAAAGGTCCATGGCTCAATCAAGATGCCTTAAAGTGCGGTCATAGGCAACGTCTCTGTGCCCTTCAGGGCTGCTTAAGTTGAAGTGATCTTACTGAGTGCGCTGTTCCATGTTGGGACCAGGAGGGGCGATGTAGCTCACCACCCTCTGAACTTCAGTTGCTACCACAGACAAGCCCATGCACAGCTTAGACTCAAGCTAAAAGTCCAGCAGCGTATGACACAGGCCATCAAGCCATTTTCATTAGTTTCGTGGGGAGCAGATCTGCCTTTCACGTGGGAAGTCGGTCTCCTCTGCCCTAACGAGGGGGGAGCTTCTGGACAAAGTCCATGCGGTCGGATTGGAAAACTGCCCTGCGATTGTGACTGCTGTCGGAGTAATGTGTTCAGCGCCTCGCTGGAAAATCAAAGAAAGGGCCACTGCGCCACGGGCAAAGTGGCTGATTTCTGTACGGCCAAGTCTACAAGACGCAGGGTCCTGGCTCACGGTAAAGTGCAGGTGTATTTCACCATGTAAAGAATTGATCAGTACGTCAGTCCAAAGTCAAGCTGTACTGGTCCCATGTGGCCTGTGGAATCTCAAGGTGGCCTCGAGGAGTGTAGCTGGTTTCTGTAGTGTAGTGGTTATCACGTTCGCCTAACACGCGAAAGGTCCCCGGTTCGAAACCGGGCAGAAACACGAGAGCTCCTCTTCTGTTTTTCACGGCCCGAGAGAAACATTTTTCTTGCATGTACATCGATCGTCGTCACTGGGAGCTCCTTTGTCGTTCCTGCTTGACGGGCGCTCGGTCCCCGAGGCCGGTTAGCTCAGTTGGTTAGAGCGTGGTGCTAATAACGCCAAGGTCGCGGGTTCGATCCCCGTACGGGCCAAAACAGCTTTTTCACGTTAACCCAGCAAGCGCCGTGGCCTCTGTCAGTCTCTTTGCGTGGACCTTGGATAAAAGCTCTTGCTGGAGAATGCGGGCATCGATCCCGCTACCTCTCGCATGCTAAGCGAGCGCTCTACCATTTGAGCTAATTCCCCTTTTCCTTTGCTGCGCTCGTATCATTTGATGCCAAAGACATACCCGTCTCCAAAGCCCAGGGACTTCTTGGCTCACATGGTACAGGGCTAACGACACAGAGCATGGTCGGCGTACGCGCCAGCTGGCACGCGCAAGCGCAAGGCCTTGGACGATGGATAGCTCATCCGGACGAGGCGCAGCTGAATGCTTTAAAGGTCCATGGCTCAATCAAGATGCCTTAAAGTGCGGTCATAGGCAACGTCTCTGTGCCCTTCAGGGCTGCTTAAGTTGAAGTGATCTTACTGAGTGCGCTGTTCCATGTTGGGACCAGGAGGGGCGATGTAGCTCACCACCCTCTGAACTTCAGTTGCTACCACAGACAAGCCCATGCACAGCTTAGACTCAAGCTAAAAGTCCAGCAGCGTATGACACAGGCCATCAAGCCATTTTCATTAGTTTCGTGGGGAGCAGATCTGCCTTTCACGTGGGAAGTCGGTCTCCTCTGCCCTAACGAGGGGGGAGCTTCTGGACAAAGTCCATGCGGTCGGATTGGAAAACTGCCCTGCGATTGTGACTGCTGTCGGAGTAATGTGTTCAGCGCCTCGCTGGAAAATCAAAGAAAGGGCCACTGCGCCACGGGCAAAGTGGCTGATTTCGGTACGGCCAAGTCTCCAAGACGCAGGGTCCTGGCTCACGGTAAAGTGCAGGTGTATTTCACCATGTAAAGAATTGATCAGTACGTCAGTCCAAAGTCAAACTGTACTGGTCCCATGTGGCCTGTGGAATCTCAAGGTGGCCTCGAGGAGTGTAGCTGGTTTCTGTAGTGTAGTGGTTATCACGTTCGCCTAACACGCGAAAGGTCCCCGGTTCGAAACCGGGCAGAAACACGAGAGCTCCTCTTCTGTTTTTCACGGCCCGAGAGAAACATTTTTCTTGCATGTACATCGATCGTCGTCACTGGGAGCTCCTTTGTCGTTCCTGCTTGACGGGCGCTCGGTCCCCGAGGCCGGTTAGCTCAGTTGGTTAGAGCGTGGTGCTAATAACGCCAAGGTCGCGGGTTCGATCCCCGTACGGGCCAAAACAGCTTTTTCACGTTAACCCAGCAAGCGCCGTGGCCTCTGTCAGTCTCTTTGCGTGGACCTTGGATAAAAGCTCTTGCTGGAGAATGCGGGCATCGATCCCGCTACCTCTCGCATGCTAAGCGAGCGCTCTACCATTTGAGCTAATTCCCCTTTTCCTTTGCTGCGCTCGTATCATTTGATGCCAAAGACATACCCGTCTCCAAAGCCCAGGGACTTCTTGGCTCACATGGTACAGGGCTAACGACACAGAGCATGGTCGGCGTACGCGCCAGCTGGCACGCGCAAGCGCAAGGCCTTGGACGATGGATAGCTCATCCGGACGAGGCGCAGCTGAATGCTTTAAAGGTCCATGGCTCAATCAAGATGCCTTAAAGTGCGGTCATAGGCAACGTCTCTGTGCCCTTCAGGGCTGCTTAAGTTGAAGTGATCTTACTGAGTGCGCTGTTCCATGTTGGGACCAGGAGGGGCGATGTAGCTCACCACCCTCTGAACTTCAGTTGCTACCACAGACAAGCCCATGCACAGCTTAGACTCAAGCTAAAAGTCCAGCAGCGTATGACACAGGCCATCAAGCCATTTTCATTAGTTTCGTGGGGAGCAGATCTGCCTTTCACGTGGGAAGTCGGTCTCCTCTGCCCTAACGAGGGGGGAGCTTCTGGACAAAGTCCATGCGGTCGGATTGGAAAACTGCCCTGCGATTGTGACTGCTGTCGGAGTAATGTGTTCAGCGCCTCGCTGGAAAATCAAAGAAAGGGCCACTGCGCCACGGGCAAAGTGGCTGATTTCGGTACGGCCAAGTCTCCAAGACGCAGGGTCCTGGCTCACGGTAAAGTGCAGGTGTATTTCACCATGTAAAGAATTGATCAGTACGTCAGTCCAAAGTCAAGCTGTACTGGTCCCATGTGGCCTGTGGAATCTCAAGGTGGCCTCGAGGAGTGTAGCTGGTTTCTGTAGTGTAGTGGTTATCACGTTCGCCTAACACGCGAAAGGTCCCCGTTTCGAAACCGGGCAGAAACACGAGAGCTCCTCTTCTGTTTTTCACGGCCCGAGAGAAACATTTTCCTTGCATGTACATCGATCGTCGTCACTGGGAGCTCCTTTGTCGTTCCTGCTTGACGGGCGCTCGGTCCCCGAGGCCGGTTAGCTCAGTTGGTTAGAGCGTGGTGCTAATAACGCCAAGGTCGCGGGTTCGATCCCCGTACGGGCCAAAACAGCTTTTTCACGTTAACCCAGCAAGCGCCGTGGCCTCTGTCAGTCTCTTTGCGTGGACCTTGGATAAAAGCTCTTGCTGGAGAATGCGGGCATCGATCCCGCTACCTCTCGCATGCTAAGCGAGCGCTCTACCATTTGAGCTAATTCCCCTTTTCCTTTGCTGCGCTCGTATCATTTGATGCCAAAGACATACCCGTCTCCAAAGCCCAGGGACTTCTTGGCTCACATGGTACAGGGCTAACGACACAGAGCATGGTCGGCGTACGCGCCAGCTGGCACGCGCAAGCGCAAGGCCTTGGACGATGGATAGCTCATCCGGACGAGGCGCAGCTGAATGCTTTAAAGGTCCATGGCTCAATCAAGATGCCTTAAAGTGCGGTCATAGGCAACGTCTCTGTGCCCTTCAGGGCTGCTTAAGTTGAAGTGATCTTACTGAGTGCGCTGTTCCATGTTGGGACCAGGAGGGGCGATGTAGCTCACCACCCTCTGAACTTCAGTTGCTACCACAGACAAGCCCATGCACAGCTTAGACTCAAGCTAAAAGTCCAGCAGCGTATGACACAGGCCATCAAGCCATTTTCATTAGTTTCGTGGGGAGCAGATCTGCCTTTCACGTGGGAAGTCGGTCTCCTCTGCCCTAACGAGGGGGGAGCTTCTGGACAAAGTCCATGCGGTCGGATTGGAAAACTGCCCTGCGATTGTGACTGCTGTCGGAGTAATGTGTTCAGCGCCTCGCTGGAAAATCAAAGAAAGGGCCACTGCGCCACGGGCAAAGTGGCTGATTTCGGTACGGCCAAGTCTCCAAGACGCAGGGTCCTGGCTCACGGTAAAGTGCAGGTGTATTTCACCATGTAAAGAATTGATCAGTACGTCAGTCCAAAGTCAAGCTGTACTGGTCCCATGTGGCCTGTGGAATCTCAAGGTGGCCTCGAGGAGTGTAGCTGGTTTCTGTAGTGTAGTGGTTATCACGTTCGCCTAACACGCGAAAGGTCCCCGTTTCGAAACCGGGCAGAAACACGAGAGCTCCTCTTCTGTTTTTCACGGCCCGAGAGAAACATTTTCCTTGCATGTACATCGATCGTCGTCACTGGGAGCTCCTTTGTCGTTCCTGCTTGACGGGCGCTCGGTCCCCGAGGCCGGTTAGCTCAGTTGGTTAGAGCGTGGTGCTAATAACGCCAAGGTCGCGGGTTCGATCCCCGTACGGGCCAAAACAGCTTTTTCACGTTAACCCAGCAAGCGCCGTGGCCTCTGTCAGTCTCTTTGCGTGGACCTTGGATAAAAGCTCTTGCTGGAGAATGCGGGCATCGATCCCGCTACCTCTCGCATGCTAAGCGAGCGCTCTACCATTTGAGCTAATTCCCCTTTTCCTTTGCTGCGCTCGTATCATTTGATGCCAAAGACATACCCGTCTCCAAAGCCCAGGGACTTCTTGGCTCACATGGTACAGGGCTAACGACACAGAGCATGGTCGGCGTACGCGCCAGCTGGCACGCGCAAGCGCAAGGCCTTGGACGATGGATAGCTCATCCGGACGAGGCGCAGCTGAATGCTTTAAAGGTCCATGGCTCAATCAAGATGCCTTAAAGTGCGGTCATAGGCAACGTCTCTGTGCCCTTCAGGGCTGCTTAAGTTGAAGTGATCTTACTGAGTGCGCTGTTCCATGTTGGGACCAGGAGGGGCGATGTAGCTCACCACCCTCTGAACTTCAGTTGCTACCACAGACAAGCCCATGCACAGCTTAGACTCAAGCTAAAAGTCCAGCAGCGTATGACACAGGCCATCAAGCCATTTTCATTAGTTTCGTGGGGAGCAGATCTGCCTTTCACGTGGGAAGTCGGTCTCCTCTGCCCTAACGAGGGGGGAGCTTCTGGACAAAGTCCATGCGGTCGGATTGGAAAACTGCCCTGCGATTGTGACTGCTGTCGGAGTAATGTGTTCAGCGCCTCGCTGGAAAATCAAAGAAAGGGCCACTGCGCCACGGGCAAAGTGGCTGATTTCGGTACGGCCAAGTCTCCAAGACGCAGGGTCCTGGCTCACGGTAAAGTGCAGGTGTATTTCACCATGTAAAGAATTGATCAGTACGTCAGTCCAAAGTCAAGCTGTACTGGTCCCATGTGGCCTGTGGAATCTCAAGGTGGCCTCGAGGAGTGTAGCTGGTTTCTGTAGTGTAGTGGTTATCACGTTCGCCTAACACGCGAAAGGTCCCCGGTTCGAAACCGGGCAGAAACACGAGAGCTCCTCTTCTGTTTTTCACGGCCCGAGAGAAACATTTTTCTTGCATGTACATCGATCGTCGTCACTGGGAGCTCCTTTGTCGTTCCTGCTTGACGGGCGCTCGGTCCCCGAGGCCGGTTAGCTCAGTTGGTTAGAGCGTGGTGCTAATAACGCCAAGGTCGCGGGTTCGATCCCCGTACGGGCCAAAACAGCTTTTTCACGTTAACCCAGCAAGCGCCGTGGCCTCTGTCAGTCTCTTTGCGTGGACCTTGGATAAAAGCTCTTGCTGGAGAATGCGGGCATCGATCCCGCTACCTCTCGCATGCTAAGCGAGCGCTCTACCATTTGAGCTAATTCCCCTTTTCCTTTGCTGCGCTCGTATCATTTGATGCCAAAGACATACCCGTCTCCAAAGCCCAGGGACTTCTTGGCTCACATGGTACAGGGCTAACGACACAGAGCATGGTCGGCGTACGCGCCAGCTGGCACGCGCAAGCGCAAGGCCTTGGACGATGGATAGCTCATCCGGACGAGGCGCAGCTGAATGCTTTAAAGGTCCATGGCTCAATCAAGATGCCTTAAAGTGCGGTCATAGGCAACGTCTCTGTGCCCTTCAGGGCTGCTTAAGTTGAAGTGATCTTACTGAGTGCGCTGTTCCATGTTGGGACCAGGAGGGGCGATGTAGCTCACCACCCTCTGAACTTCAGTTGCTACCACAGACAAGCCCATGCACAGCTTAGACTCAAGCTAAAAGTCCAGCAGCGTATGACACAGGCCATCAAGCCATTTTCATTAGTTTCGTGGGGAGCAGATCTGCCTTTCACGTGGGAAGTCGGTCTCCTCTGCCCTAACGAGGGGGGAGCTTCTGGACAAAGTCCATGCGGTCGGATTGGAAAACTGCCCTGCGATTGTGACTGCTGTCGGAGTAATGTGTTCAGCGCCTCGCTGGAAAATCAAAGAAAGGGCCACTGCGCCACGGGCAAAGTGGCTGATTTCGGTACGGCCAAGTCTCCAAGACGCAGGGTCCTGGCTCACGGTAAAGTGCAGGTGTATTTCACCATGTAAAGAATTGATCAGTACGTCAGTCCAAAGTCAAGCTGTACTGGTCCCATGTGGCCTGTGGAATCTCAAGGTGGCCTCGAGGAGTGTAGCTGGTTTCTGTAGTGTAGTGGTTATCACGTTCGCCTAACACGCGAAAGGTCCCTGGTTCGAAACCGGGCAGAAACACGAGAGCTCCTCTTCTGTTTTTCACGGCCCGAGAGAAACATTTTTCTTGCATGTACATCGATCGTCGTCACTGGGAGCTCCTTTGTCGTTCCTGCTTGACGGGCGCTTGGTCCCCGAGGCCGGTTAGCTCAGTTGGTTAGAGCGTGGTGCTAATAACGCCAAGGTCGCGGGTTCGATCCCCGTACGGGCCAAAACAGCTTTTTCACGTTAACCCAGCAAGCGCCGTGGCCTCTGTCAGTCTCTTTGCGTGGACCTTGGATAAAAGCTCTTGCTGGAGAATGCGGGCATCGATCCCGCTACCTCTCGCATGCTAAGCGAGCGCTCTACCATTTGAGCTAATTCCCCTTTTCCTTTGCTGCGCTCGTATCATTTGATGCCAAAGACATACCCGTCTCCAAAGCCCAGGGACTTCTTGGCTCACATGGTACAGGGCTAACGACACAGAGCATGGTCGGCGTACGCGCCAGCTGGCACGCGCAAGCGCAAGGCCTTGGACGATGGATAGCTCATCCGGACGAGGCGCAGCTGAATGCTTTAAAGGTCCATGGCTCAATCAAGATGCCTTAAAGTGCGGTCATAGGCAACGTCTCTGTGCCCTTCAGGGCTGCTTAAGTTGAAGTGATCTTACTGAGTGCGCTGTTCCATGTTGGGACCAGGAGGGGCGATGTAGCTCACCACCCTCTGAACTTCAGTTGCTACCACAGACAAGCCCATGCACAGCTTAGACTCAAGCTAAAAGTCCAGCAGCGTATGACACAGGCCATCAAGCCATTTTCATTAGTTTCGTGGGGAGCAGATCTGCCTTTCACGTGGGAAGTCGGTCTCCTCTGCCCTAACGAGGGGGGAGCTTCTGGACAAAGTCCATGCGGTCGGATTGGAAAACTGCCCTGCGATTGTGACTGCTGTCGGAGTAATGTGTTCAGCGCCTCGCTGGAAAATCAAAGAAAGGGCCACTGCGCCACGGGCAAAGTGGCTGATTTCGGTACGGCCAAGTCTCCAAGACGCAGGGTCCTGGCTCACGGTAAAGTGCAGGTGTATTTCACCATGTAAAGAATTGATCAGTACGTCAGTCCAAAGTCAAGCTGTACTGGTCCCATGTGGCCTGTGGAATCTCAAGGTGGCCTCGAGGAGTGTAGCTGGTTTCTGTAGTGTAGTGGTTATCACGTTCGCCTAACACGCGAAAGGTCCCCGGTTCGAAACCGGGCAGAAACACGAGAGCTCCTCTTCTGTTTTTCACGGCCCGAGAGAAACATTTTTCTTGCATGTACATCGATCGTCGTCACTGGGAGCTCCTTTGTCGTTCCTGCTTGACGGGCGCTCGGTCCCCGAGGCCGGTTAGCTCAGTTGGTTAGAGCGTGGTGCTAATAACGCCAAGGTCGCGGGTTCGATCCCCGTACGGGCCAAAACAGCTTTTTCACGTTAACCCAGCAAGCGCCGTGGCCTCTGTCAGTCTCTTTGCGTGGACCTTGGATAAAAGCTCTTGCTGGAGAATGCGGGCATCGATCCCGCTACCTCTCGCATGCTAAGCGAGCGCTCTACCATTTGAGCTAATTCCCCTTTTCCTTTGCTGCGCTCGTATCATTTGATGCCAAAGACATACCCGTCTCCAAAGCCCAGGGACTTCTTGGCTCACATGGTACAGGGCTAACGACACAGAGCATGGTCGGCGTACGCGCCAGCTGGCACGCGCAAGCGCAAGGCCTTGGACGATGGATAGCTCATCCGGACGAGGCGCAGCTGAATGCTTTAAAGGTCCATGGCTCAATCAAGATGCCTTAAAGTGCGGTCATAGGCAACGTCTCTGTGCCCTTCAGGGCTGCTTAAGTTGAAGTGATCTTACTGAGTGCGCTGTTCCATGTTGGGACCAGGAGGGGCGATGTAGCTCACCACCCTCTGAACTTCAGTTGCTACCACAGACAAGCCCATGCACAGCTTAGACTCAAGCTAAAAGTCCAGCAGCGTATGACACAGGCCATCAAGCCATTTTCATTAGTTTCGTGGGGAGCAGATCTGCCTTTCACGTGGGAAGTCGGTCTCCTCTGCCCTAACGAGGGGGGAGCTTCTGGACAAAGTCCATGCGGTCGGATTGGAAAACTGCCCTGCGATTGTGACTGCTGTCGGAGTAATGTGTTCAGCGCCTCGCTGGAAAATCAAAGAAAGTGAAACCGCGCCACGGGCAAAGTGGCTGATTTCGGTACGGCCAAGTCTCCAAGACGCAGGGTCCTGGCTCACGGTAAAGTGCAGGTGTATTTCACCATGTAAAGAATTGATCAGTACGTCAGTCCAAAGTCAAGCTGTACTGGTCCCATGTGGCCTGTGGAATCTCAAGGTGGCCTCGAGGAGTGTAGCTGGTTTCTGTAGTGTAGTGGTTATCACGTTCGCCTAACATGCGAAAGGTCCCCGGTTCGAAACCGGGCAGAAACACGAGAGCTCCTCTTCTGTTTTTCACGGCCCGAGAGAAACATTTTTCTTGCATGTACATCGATCGTCGTCACTGGGAGCTCCTTTGTCGTTCCTGCTTGACGGGCGCTCAGTCCCTGAGGCCGGTTAGCTCAGTTGGTTAGAGCCTGGTGCTAATAACGCCAAGGTCGCGAGTTCGATACCTGTACGGGCCAAAACAGCTTTTTCACGTTAACCCAGCAAGCGCCGTGGCCTCTGTCAGTCTCTTTGCGTGGACCTTGGATAAAAGCTCTTGCTGGAGAATGCGGGCATCGATCCCGCTACCTCTCGCATGCTAAGCGAGCGCTCTACCATTTGAGCTAATTCCCCCTTTCCTTTGCTGCGCTCGTATCATTTGATGCCAAAGACATACCCGTCTCCAAAGCCCAGGGACTTCTTGGCTCACATGGTACAGGGCTAACGACACAGAGCATGGTCGGCGTACGCGCCAGCTGGCACGCGCAAGCGCAAGGCCTTGGACAATGGATAGCTCATCCGGACGAGGCGCAGCTGAATGCTTTAAAGGTCCATGGCTCAATCAAGATGCCTTAAAGTGCGGTCATAGGCAACGTCTCTGTGCCCTTCAGGGCTGCTTAAGTTGAAGTGATCTTACTGAGTGCGCTGTTCCATGTTGGGACCAGGAGGGGCGATGTAGCTCACCACCCTCTGAACTTCAGTTGCTACCACAGACAAGCCCATGCACAGCTTAGACTCAAGCTAAAAGTCCAGCAGCGTATGACACAGGCCATCAAGCCATTTTCATTAGTTTCGTGGGGAGCAGATCTGCCTTTCACGTGGGAAGTCGGTCTCCTCTGCCCTAACGAGGGGGGAGCTTCTGGACAAAGTCCATGCGGTCGGATTGGAAAACTGCCCTGCGATTGTGACTGCTGTCGGAGTAATGTGTTCAGCGCCTCGCTGGAAAATCAAAGAAAGGGCCACTGCGCCACGGGCAAAGTGGCTGATTTCGGTACGGCCAAGTCTACAAGATGCAGGGTCCTGGCTCACGGTAAAGTGCAGGTGTATTTCACCATGTAAAGAATTGATCAGTACGTCAGTCCAAAGTCAAGCTGTACTGGTCCCATGTGGCCTGTGGAATCTCAAGGTGGCCTCGAGGAGTGTAGCTGGTTTCTGTAGTGTAGTGGTTATCACGTTCGCCTAACACGCGAAAGGTCCCCGGTTCGAAACCGGGCAGAAACACGAGAGCTCCTCTTCTGTTTTTCACGGCCCGAGAGAAACATTTTTCTTGCATGTACATCGATCGTCGTCACTGGGAGCTCCTTTGTCGTTCCTGCTTGACGGGCGCTCGGTCCCCGAGGCCGGTTAGCTCAGTTGGTTAGAGCGTGGTGCTAATAACGCCAAGGTCGCGGGTTCGATCCCCGTACGGGCCAAAACAGCTTTTTCACGTTAACCCAGCAAGCGCCGTGGCCTCTGTCAGTCTCTTTGCGTGGACCTTGGATAAAAGCTCTTGCTGGAGAATGCGGGCATCGATCCCGCTACCTCTCGCATGCTAAGCGAGCGCTCTACCATTTGAGCTAATTCCCCTTTTCCTTTGCTGCGCTCGTATCATTTGATGCCAAAGACATACCCGTCTCCAAAGCCCAGGGACTTCTTGGCTCACATGGTACAGGGCTAACGACACAGAGCATGGTCGGCGTACGCGCCAGCTGGCACGCGCAAGCGCAAGGCCTTGGACGATGGATAGCTCATCCGGACGAGGCGCAGCTGAATGCTTTAAAGGTCCATGGCTCAATCAAGATGCCTTAAAGTGCGGTCATAGGCAACGTCTCTGTGCCCTTCAGGGCTGCTTAAGTTGAAGTGATCTTACTGAGTGCGCTGTTCCATGTTGGGACCAGGAGGGGCGATGTAGCTCACCACCCTCTGAACTTCAGTTGCTACCACAGACAAGCCCATGCACAGCTTAGACTCAAGCTAAAAGTCCAGCAGCGTATGACACAGGCCATCAAGCCATTTTCATTAGTTTCGTGGGGAGCAGATCTGCCTTTCACGTGGGAAGTCGGTCTCCTCTGCCCTAACGAGGGGGGAGCTTCTGGACAAAGTCCATGCGGTCGGATTGGAAAACTGCCCTGCGATTGTGACTGCTGTCGGAGTAATGTGTTCAGCGCCTCGCTGGAAAATCAAAGAAAGTGAAACCGCGCCACGGGCAAAGTGGCTGATTTCGGTACGGCCAAGTCTCCAAGACGCAGGGTCCTGGCTCACGGTAAAGTGCAGGTGTATTTCACCATGTAAAGAATTGATCAGTACGTCAGTCCAAAGTCAAGCTGTACTGGTCCCATGTGGCCTGTGGAATCTCAAGGTGGCCTCGAGGAGTGTAGCTGGTTTCTGTAGTGTAGTGGTTATCACGTTCGCCTAACATGCGAAAGGTCCCCGGTTCGAAACCGGGCAGAAACACGAGAGCTCCTCTTCTGTTTTTCACGGCCCGAGAGAAACATTTTTCTTGCATGTACATCGATCGTCGTCACTGGGAGCTCCTTTGTCGTTCCTGCTTGACGTGCGCTCAGTCCCTGAGGCCGGTTAGCTCAGTTGGTTAGAGCCTGGTGCTAATAACGCCAAGGTCGCGAGTTCGATACCTGTACGGGCCAAAACAGCTTTTTCACGTTAACCCAGCAAGCGCCGTGGCCTCTGTCAGTCTCTTTGCGTGGACCTTGGATAAAAGCTCTTGCTGGAGAATGCGGGCATCGATCCCGCTACCTCTCGCATGCTAAGCGAGCGCTCTACCATTTGAGCTAATTCCCCCTTTCCTTTGCTGCGCTCGTATCATTTGATGCCAAAGACATACCCGTCTCCAAAGCCCAGGGACTTCTTGGCTCACATGGTACAGGGCTAACGACACAGAGCATGGTCGGCGTACGCGCCAGCTGGCACGCGCAAGCGCAAGGCCTTGGACAATGGATAGCTCATCCGGACGAGGCGCAGCTGAATGCTTTAAAGGTCCATGGCTCAATCAAGATGCCTTAAAGTGCGGTCATAGGCAACGTCTCTGTGCCCTTCAGGGCTGCTTAAGTTGAAGTGATCTTACTGAGTGCGCTGTTCCATGTTGGGACCAGGAGGGGCGATGTAGCTCACCACCCTCTGAACTTCAGTTGCTACCACAGACAAGCCCATGCACAGCTTAGACTCAAGGTAAAAGTCCAGCAGCGTATGACACAGGCCATCAAGCCATTTTCATTAGTTTCGTGGGGAGCAGATCTGCCTTTCAAGTGGGAAGTCGGTCTCCTCTGCCCTAACGAGGGGGGAGCTTCTGGACAAAGTCCATGCGGTCGGATTGGAAAACTGCCCTGCGATTGTGACTGCTGTCGGAGTAATGTGTTCAGCGCCTCGCTGGATAATCAAAGAAAGGGCCACTGCGCCACGGGCAAAGTGGCTGATTTCGGTACGGCCAAGTCTCCAAGACGCAGGGTCCTGGCTCACGGTAAAGTGCAGGTGTATTTCACCATGTAAAGAACTGATCAGTACGTCAGTCCAAAGTCAAGCTGTACTGGTCCCATGTGGCCTGTGGAATCTCAAGGTGGCCTCGAGGAGTGTAGCTGGTTTCTGTAGTGTAGTGGTTATCACGTTCGCCTAACACGCGAAAGGTCCCCGGTTCGAAACCGGGCAGAAACACGAGAGCTCCTCTTCTGTTTTTCACGGCCTGAGAAGAAACATTTTTCTTGCATGTACATCAATCGTCGTCACTGGGAGCTCCTTTGTCGTTCCTGCTTGACGGGCGCTCGGTCCCCGAGGCCGGTTAGCTCAGTTGGTTAGAGCGTGGTGCTAATAACGCCAAGGTCGCGGGTTCGATCCCCGTACGGGCCAAAACAGCCTTTTCACGTTAACCCAGCAAGCGCCGTGGCCTCTGTCAGTCTCTTTGCGTGGACCTTGGATAAAAGCTCTTGCTGGAGAATGCGGGCATCGATCCCGCTACCTCTCGCATGCTAAGCGAGCGCTCTACCATTTGAGCTAATTCCCCTTTTCCTTTGCTGCGCTCGTATCATTTGATGCCAAAGACATACCCGTCTCCAAAGCCCAGGGACTTCTTGGCTCACATGGTACAGGGCTAACGACACAGAGCATGGTCGGCGTACGCGCCAGCTGGCACGCGCAAGCGCAAGGCCTTGGACGATGGATAGCTCATCCGGACGAGGCGCAGCTGAATGCTTTAAAGGTCCATGGCTCAATCAAGATGCCTTAAAGTGCGGTCATAGGCAACGTCTCTGTGCCCTTCAGGGCTGCTTAAGTTGAAGTGATCTTACTGAGTGCGCTGTTCCATGTTGGGACCAGGAGGGGCGATGTAGCTCACCACCCTCTGAACTTCAGTTGCTACCACAGACAAGCCCATGCACAGCTTAGACTCAAGCTAAAAGTCCAGCAGCGTATGACACAGGCCATCAAGCCATTTTCATTAGTTTCGTGGGGAGCAGATCTGCCTTTCACGTGGGAAGTCGGTCTCCTCTGCCCTAACGAGGGGGGAGCTTCTGGACAAAGTCCATGCGGTCGGATTGGAAAACTGCCCTGCGATTGTGACTGCTGTCGGAGTAATGTGTTCAGCGCCTCGCTGGAAAATCAAAGAAAGGGCCACTGCGCCACGGGCAAAGTGGCTGATTTCGGTACGGCCAAGTCTCCAAGACGCAGGGTCCTGGCTCACGGTAAAGTGCAGGTGTATTTCACCATGTAAAGAATTGATCAGTACGTCAGTCCAAAGTCAAGCTGTACTGGTCCCATGTGGCCTGTGGAATCTCAAGGTGGCCTCGAGGAGTGTAGCTGGTTTCTGTAGTGTAGTGGTTATCACGTTCGCCTAACATGCGAAAGGTCCCCGGTTCGAAACCGGGCAGAAACACGAGAGCTCCTCTTCTGTTTTTCACGGCCCGAGAGAAACATTTTTCTTGCATGTACATCGATCGTCGTCACTGGGAGCTCCTTTGTCGTTCCTGCTTGACGGGCGCTCAGTCCCTGAGGCCGGTTAGCTCAGTTGGTTAGAGCCTGGTGCTAATAACGCCAAGGTCGCGAGTTCGATACCTGTACGGGCCAAAACAGCTTTTTCACGTTAACCCAGCAAGCGCCGTGGCCTCTGTCAGTCTCTTTGCGTGGACCTTGGATAAAAGCTCTTGCTGGAGAATGCGGGCATCGATCCCGCTACCTCTCGCATGCTAAGCGAGCGCTCTACCATTTGAGCTAATTCCCCCTTTCCTTTGCTGCGCTCGTATCATTTGATGCCAAAGACATACCCGTCTCCAAAGCCCAGGGACTTCTTGGCTCACATGGTACAGGGCTAACGACACAGAGCATGGTCGGCGTACGCGCCAGCTGGCACGCGCAAGCGCAAGGCCTTGGACAATGGATAGCTCATCCGGACGAGGCGCAGCTGAATGCTTTAAAGGTCCATGGCTCAATCAAGATGCCTTAAAGTGCGGTCATAGGCAACGTCTCTGTGCCCTTCAGGGCTGCTTAAGTTGAAGTGATCTTACTGAGTGCGCTGTTCCATGTTGGGACCAGGAGGGGCGATGTAGCTCACCACCCTCTGAACTTCAGTTGCTACCACAGACAAGCCCATGCACAGCTTAGACTCAAGGTAAAAGTCCAGCAGCGTATGACACAGGCCATCAAGCCATTTTCATTAGTTTCGTGGGGAGCAGATCTGCCTTTCAAGTGGGAAGTCGGTCTCCTCTGCCCTAACGAGGGGGGAGCTTCTGGACAAAGTCCATGCGGTCGGATTGGAAAACTGCCCTGCGATTGTGACTGCTGTCGGAGTAATGTGTTCAGCGCCTCGCTGGAAAATCAAAGAAAGGGCCACTGCGCCACGGGCAAAGTGGCTGATTTCGGTACGGCCAAGTCTCCAAGACGCAGGGTCCTGGCTCACGGTAAAGTGCAGGTGTATTTCACCATGTAAAGAATTGATCAGTACGTCAGTCCAAAGTCAAGCTGTACTGGTCCCATGTGGCCTGTGGAATCTCAAGGTGGCCTCGAGGAGTGTAGCTGGTTTCTGTAGTGTAGTGGTTATCACGTTTGCCTAACACGCGAAAGGTCCCCGGTTCGAAACCGGGCAGAAACACGAGAGCTCCTCTTCTGTTTTTCACGGCCCGAGAGAAACATTTTTCTTGCATGTACATCGATCGTCGTCACTGGGAGCTCCTTTGTCGTTCCTGCTTGACGGGCGCTCGGTCCCTGAGGCCGGTTAGCTCAGTTGGTTAGAGCGTGGTGCTAATAACGCCAAGGTCGCGGGTTCGATCCCCGTACGGGCCAAAACAGCTTTTTCACGTTAACCCAGCAAGCGCCGTGGCCTCTCTCAGTCTCTTTGCGTGGACCTTGGATAAAAGCTCTTGCTGGAGAATGCGGGCATCGATCCCGCTACCTCTCGCATGCTAAGCGAGCGCTCTACCATTTGAGCTAATTCCCCTTTTCCTTTGCTGCGCTCGTATCATTTGATGCCAAAGACATACCCGTCTCCAAAGCCCAGGGACTTCTTGGCTCACATGGTACAGGGCTAACGACACAGAGCATGGTCGGCGTACGTGCCAGCTGGCACGCGCAAGCGCAAGGCCTTGGACGATGGATAGCTCATCCGGACGAGGCGCAGCTGAATGCTTTAAAGGTCCATGGCTCAATCAAGATGCCTTAAAGTGCGGTCATAGGCAACGTCTCTGTGCCCTTCAGGGCTGCTTAAGTTGAAGTGATCTTACTGAGTGCGCTGTTCCATGTTGGGACCAGGAGGGGCGATGTAGCTCACCACCCTCTGAACTTCAGTTGCTACCACAGACAAGCCCATGCACAGCTTAGACTCAAGCTAAAAGTCCAGCAGCGTATGACACAGGCCATCAAGCCATTTTCATTAGTTTCGTGGGGAGCAGATCTGCCTTTCACGTGGGAAGTCGGTCTCCTCTGCCCTAACGAGGGGGGAGCTTCTGGACAAAGTCCATGCGGTCGGATTGGAAAACTGCCCTGCGATTGTGACTGCTGTCGGAGTAATGTGTTCAGCGCCTCGCTGGAAAATCAAAGAAAGGGCCACTGCGCCACGGGCAAAGTGGCTGATTTCGGTACGGCCAAGTCTCCAAGACGCAGGGTCCTGGCTCACGGTAAAGTGCAGGTGTATTTCACCATGTAAAGAATTGATCAGTACGTCAGTCCAAAGTCAAGCTGTACTGGTCCCATGTGGCCTGTGGAATCTCAAGGTGGCCTCGAGGAGTGTAGCTGGTTTCTGTAGTGTAGTGGTTATCACGTTCGCCTAACACGCGAAAGGTCCCCGGTTCGAAACCGGGCAGAAACACGAGAGCTCCTCTTCTGTTTTTCACGGCCCGAGAGAAACATTTTTCTTGCATGTACATCGATCGTCGTCACTGGGAGCTCCTTTGTCGTTCCTGCTTGACGGGCGCTCGGTCCCCGAGGCCGGTTAGCTCAGTTGGTTAGAGCGTGGTGCTAATAACGCCAAGGTCGCGGGTTCGATCCCCGTACGGGCCAAAACAGCTTTTTCACGTTAACCCAGCAAGCGCCGTGGCCTCTGTCAGTCTCTTTGCGTGGACCTTGGATAAAAGCTCTTGCTGGAGAATGCGGGCATCGATCCCGCTACCTCTCGCATGCTAAGCGAGCGCTCTACCATTTGAGCTAATTCCCCTTTTCCTTTGCTGCGCTCGTATCATTTGATGCCAAAGACATACCCGTCTCCAAAGCCCAGGGACTTCTTGGCTCACATGGTACAGGGCTAACGACACAGAGCATGGTCGGCGTACGCGCCAGCTGGCACGCGCAAGCGCAAGGCCTTGGACGATGGATAGCTCATCCGGACGAGGCGCAGCTGAATGCTTTAAAGGTCCATGGCTCAATCAAGATGCCTTAAAGTGCGGTCATAGGCAACGTCTCTGTGCCCTTCAGGGCTGCTTAAGTTGAAGTGATCTTACTGAGTGCGCTGTTCCATGTTGGGACCAGGAGGGGCGATGTAGCTCACCACCCTCTGAACTTCAGTTGCTACCACAGACAAGCCCATGCACAGCTTAGACTCAAGCTAAAAGTCCAGCAGCGTATGACACAGGCCATCAAGCCATTTTCATTAGTTTCGTGGGGAGCAGATCTGCCTTTCACGTGGGAAGTCGGTCTCCTCTGCCCTAACGAGGGGGGAGCTTCTGGACAAAGTCCATGCGGTCGGATTGGAAAACTGCCCTGCGATTGTGACTGCTGTCGGAGTAATGTGTTCAGCGCCTCGCTGGAAAATCAAAGAAAGGGCCACTGCGCCACGGGCAAAGTGGCTGATTTCGGTACGGCCAAGTCTACAAGACGCAGGGTCCTGGCTCACGGTAAAGTGCAGGTGTATTTCACCATGTAAAGAATTGATCAGTACGTCAGTCCAAAGTCAAGCTGTACTGGTCCCATGTGGCCTGTGGAATCTCAAGGTGGCCTCGAGGAGTGTAGCTGGTTTCTGTAGTGTAGTGGTTATCACGTTCGCCTAACACGCGAAAGGTCCCCGGTTCGAAACCGGGCAGAAACACGAGAGCTCCTCTTCTGTTTTTCACGGCCCGAGAGAAACATTTTTCTTGCATGTACATCGATCGTCGTCACTGGGAGCTCCTTTGTCGTTCCTGCTTGACGGGCGCTCGGTCCCCGAGGCCGGTTAGCTCAGTTGGTTAGAGCGTGGTGCTAATAACGCCAAGGTCGCGGGTTCGATACCCGTACGGGCCAAAACAGCTTTTTCACGTTAACCCAGCAAGCGCCGTGGCCTCTGTCAGTCTCTTTGCGTGGACCTTGGATAAAAGCTCTTGCTGGAGAATGCGGGCATCGATCCCGCTACCTCTCGCATGCTAAGCGAGCGCTCTACCATTTGAGCTAATTCCCCTTTTCCTTTGCTGCGCTCGTATCATTTGATGCCAAAGACATACCCGTCTCCAAAGCCCAGGGACTTCTTGGCTCACATGGTACAGGGCTAACGACACAGAGCATGGTCGGCGTACGCGCCAGCTGGCACGCGCAAGCGCAAGGCCTTGGACGATGGATAGCTCATCCGGACGAGGCGCAGCTGAATGCTTTAAAGGTCCATGGCTCAATCAAGATGCCTTAAAGTGCGGTCATAGGCAACGTCTCTGTGCCCTTCAGGGCTGCTTAAGTTGAAGTGATCTTACTGAGTGCGCTGTTCCATGTTGGGACCAGGAGGGGCGATGTAGCTCACCACCCTCTGAACTTCAGTTGCTACCACAGACAAGCCCATGCACAGCTTAGACTCAAGCTAAAAGTCCAGCAGCGTATGACACAGGCCATCAAGCCATTTTCATTAGTTTCGTGGGGAGCAGATCTGCCTTTCACGTGGGAAGTCGGTCTCCTCTGCCCTAACGAGGGGGGAGCTTCTGGACAAAGTCCATGCGGTCGGATTGGAAAACTGCCCTGCGATTGTGACTGCTGTCGGAGTAATGTGTTCAGCGCCTCGCTGGAAAATCAAAGAAAGGGCCACTGCGCCACGGGCAAAGTGGCTGATTTCGGTACGGCCAAGTCTACAAGACGCAGGGTCCTGGCTCACGGTAAAGTGCAGGTGTATTTCACCATGTAAAGAATTGATCAGTACGTCAGTCCAAAGTCAAGCTGTACTGGTCCCATGTGGCCTGTGGAATCTCAAGGTGGCCTCGAGGAGTGTAGCTGGTTTCTGTAGTGTAGTGGTTATCACGTTCGCCTAACACGCGAAAGGTCCCCGGTTCGAAACCGGGCAGAAACACGAGAGCTCCTCTTCTGTTTTTCACGGCCCGAGAGAAACATTTTTCTTGCATGTACATCGATCGTCGTCACTGGGAGCTCCTTTGTCGTTCCTGCTTGACGGGCGCTCGGTCCCCGAGGCCGGTTAGCTCAGTTGGTTAGAGCGTGGTGCTAATAACGCCAAGGTCGCGGGTTCGATACCCGTACGGGCCAAAACAGCTTTTTCACGTTAACCCAGCAAGCGCCGTGGCCTCTGTCAGTCTCTTTGCGTGGACCTTGGATAAAAGCTCTTGCTGGAGAATGCGGGCATCGATCCCGCTACCTCTCGCATGCTAAGCGAGCGCTCTACCATTTGAGCTAATTCCCCTTTTCCTTTGCTGCGCTCGTATCATTTGATGCCAAAGACATACCCGTCTCCAAAGCCCAGGGACTTCTTGGCTCACATGGTACAGGGCTAACGACACAGAGCATGGTCGGCGTACGCGCCAGCTGGCACGCGCAAGCGCAAGGCCTTGGACGATGGATAGCTCATCCGGACGAGGCGCAGCTGAATGCTTTAAAGGTCCATGGCTCAATCAAGATGCCTTAAAGTGCGGTCATAGGCAACGTCTCTGTGCCCTTCAGGGCTGCTTAAGTTGAAGTGATCTTACTGAGTGCGCTGTTCCATGTTGGGACCAGGAGGGGCGATGTAGCTCACCACCCTCTGAACTTCAGTTGCTACCACAGACAAGCCCATGCACAGCTTAGACTCAAGCTAAAAGTCCAGCAGCGTATGACACAGGCCATCAAGCCATTTTCATTAGTTTCGTGGGGAGCAGATCTGCCTTTCACGTGGGAAGTCGGTCTCCTCTGCCCTAACGAGGGGGGAGCTTCTGGACAAAGTCCATGCGGTCGGATTGGAAAACTGCCCTGCGATTGTGACTGCTGTCGGAGTAATGTGTTCAGCGCCTCGCTGGAAAATCAAAGAAAGGGCCACTGCGCCACGGGCAAAGTGGCTGATTTCGGTACGGCCAAGTCTACAAGACGCAGGGTCCTGGCTCACGGTAAAGTGCAGGTGTATTTCACCATGTAAAGAATTGATCAGTACGTCAGTCCAAAGTCAAGCTGTACTGGTCCCATGTGGCCTGTGGAATCTCAAGGTGGCCTCGAGGAGTGTAGCTGGTTTCTGTAGTGTAGTGGTTATCACGTTCGCCTAACACGCGAAAGGTCCCCGGTTCGAAACCGGGCAGAAACACGAGAGCTCCTCTTCTGTTTTTCACGGCCCGAGAGAAACATTTTTCTTGCATGTACATCGATCGTCGTCACTGGGAGCTCCTTTGTCATTCCTGCTTGACGGGCGTTCGGTCCCCGAGGCCGGTTAGCTCAGTTGGTTAGAGCGTGGTGCTAATAACGCCAAGGTCGCGGGTTCGATACCCGTACGGGCCAAAACAGCTTTTTCACGTTAACCCAGCAAGCGCCGTGGCCTCTGTCAGTCTCTTTGCGTGGACCTTGGATAAAAGCTCTTGCTGGAGAATGCGGGCATCGATCCCGCTACCTCTCGCATGCTAAGCGAGCGCTCTACCATTTGAGCTAATTCCCCTTTTCCTTTGCTGCGCTCGTATCATTTGATGCCAAAGACATACCCGTCTCCAAAGCCCAGGGACTTCTTGGCTCACATGGTACAGGGCTAACGACACAGAGCATGGTCGGCGTACGCGCCAGCTGGCACGCGCAAGCGCAAGGCCTTGGACGATGGATAGCTCATCCGGACGAGGCGCAGCTGAATGCTTTAAAGGTCCATGGCTCAATCAAGATGCCTTAAAGTGCGGTCATAGGCAACGTCTCTGTGCCCTTCAGGGCTGCTTAAGTTGAAGTGATCTTACTGAGTGCGCTGTTCCATGTTGGGACCAGGAGGGGCGATGTAGCTCACCACCCTCTGAACTTCAGTTGCTACCACAGACAAGCCCATGCACAGCTTAGACTCAAGCTAAAAGTCCAGCAGCGTATGACACAGGCCATCAAGCCATTTTCATTAGTTTCGTGGGGAGCAGATCTGCCTTTCACGTGGGAAGTCGGTCTCCTCTGCCCTAACGAGGGGGGAGCTTCTGGACAAAGTCCATGCGGTCGGATTGGAAAACTGCCCTGCGATTGTGACTGCTGTCGGAGTAATGTGTTCAGCGCCTCGCTGGAAAATCAAAGAAAGGGCCACTGCGCCACGGGCAAAG
The DNA here is from genome assembly GCF_029633855.1 of Hoplias malabaricus. Lineage (NCBI taxonomy): Eukaryota > Metazoa > Chordata > Actinopteri > Characiformes > Erythrinidae > Hoplias > Hoplias malabaricus. The sequence goes on from NC_089814.1 coordinate 23,535,158, forward strand.
TGGCTGATTTCGGTACGGCCAAGTCTACAAGACGCAGGGTCCTGGCTCACGGTAAAGTGCAGGTGTATTTCACCATGTAAAGAATTGATCAGTACGTCAGTCCAAAGTCAAGCTGTACTGGTCCCATGTGGCCTGTGGAATCTCAAGGTGGCCTCGAGGAGTGTAGCTGGTTTCTGTAGTGTAGTGGTTATCACGTTCGCCTAACACGCGAAAGGTCCCCGGTTCGAAACCGGGCAGAAACACGAGAGCTCCTCTTCTGTTTTTCACGGCCCGAGAGAAACATTTTTCTTGCATGTACATCGATCGTCGTCACTGGGAGCTCCTTTGTCATTCCTGCTTGACGGGCGTTCGGTCCCCGAGGCCGGTTAGCTCAGTTGGTTAGAGCGTGGTGCTAATAACGCCAAGGTCGCGGGTTCGATACCCGTACGGGCCAAAACAGCTTTTTCACGTTAACCCAGCAAGCGCCGTGGCCTCTGTCAGTCTCTTTGCGTGGACCTTGGATAAAAGCTCTTGCTGGAGAATGCGGGCATCGATCCCGCTACCTCTCGCATGCTAAGCGAGCGCTCTACCATTTGAGCTAATTCCCCTTTTCCTTTGCTGCGCTCGTATCATTTGATGCCAAAGACATACCCGTCTCCAAAGCCCAGGGACTTCTTGGCTCACATGGTACAGGGCTAACGACACAGAGCATGGTCGGCGTACGCGCCAGCTGGCACGCGCAAGCGCAAGGCCTTGGACGATGGATAGCTCATCCGGACGAGGCGCAGCTGAATGCTTTAAAGGTCCATGGCTCAATCAAGATGCCTTAAAGTGCGGTCATAGGCAACGTCTCTGTGCCCTTCAGGGCTGCTTAAGTTGAAGTGATCTTACTGAGTGCGCTGTTCCATGTTGGGACCAGGAGGGGCGATGTAGCTCACCACCCTCTGAACTTCAGTTGCTACCACAGACAAGCCCATGCACAGCTTAGACTCAAGCTAAAAGTCCAGCAGCGTATGACACAGGCCATCAAGCCATTTTCATTAGTTTCGTGGGGAGCAGATCTGCCTTTCACGTGGGAAGTCGGTCTCCTCTGCCCTAACGAGGGGGGAGCTTCTGGACAAAGTCCATGCGGTCGGATTGGAAAACTGCCCTGCGATTGTGACTGCTGTCGGAGTAATGTGTTCAGCGCCTCGCTGGAAAATCAAAGAAAGGGCCACTGCGCCACGGGCAAAGTGGCTGATTTCGGTACGGCCAAGTCTACAAGACGCAGGGTCCTGGCTCACGGTAAAGTGCAGGTGTATTTCACCATGTAAAGAATTGATCAGTACGTCAGTCCAAAGTCAAGCTGTACTGGTCCCATGTGGCCTGTGGAATCTCAAGGTGGCCTCGAGGAGTGTAGCTGGTTTCTGTAGTGTAGTGGTTATCACGTTCGCCTAACACGCGAAAGGTCCCCGGTTCGAAACCGGGCAGAAACACGAGAGCTCCTCTTCTGTTTTTCACGGCCCGAGAGAAACATTTTTCTTGCATGTACATCGATCGTCGTCACTGGGAGCTCCTTTGTCGTTCCTGCTTGACGGGCGCTCGGTCCCCGAGGCCGGTTAGCTCAGTTGGTTAGAGCGTGGTGCTAATAACGCCAAGGTCGCGGGTTCGATACCCGTACGGGCCAAAACAGCTTTTTCACGTTAACCCAGCAAGCGCCGTGGCCTCTGTCAGTCTCTTTGCGTGGACCTTGGATAAAAGCTCTTGCTGGAGAATGCGGGCATCGATCCCGCTACCTCTCGCATGCTAAGCGAGCGCTCTACCATTTGAGCTAATTCCCCTTTTCCTTTGCTGCGCTCGTATCATTTGATGCCAAAGACATACCCGTCTCCAAAGCCCAGGGACTTCTTGGCTCACATGGTACAGGGCTAACGACACAGAGCATGGTCGGCGTACGCGCCAGCTGGCACGCGCAAGCGCAAGGCCTTGGACGATGGATAGCTCATCCGGACGAGGCGCAGCTGAATGCTTTAAAGGTCCATGGCTCAATCAAGATGCCTTAAAGTGCGGTCATAGGCAACGTCTCTGTGCCCTTCAGGGCTGCTTAAGTTGAAGTGATCTTACTGAGTGCGCTGTTCCATGTTGGGACCAGGAGGGGCGATGTAGCTCACCACCCTCTGAACTTCAGTTGCTACCACAGACAAGCCCATGCACAGCTTAGACTCAAGCTAAAAGTCCAGCAGCGTATGACACAGGCCATCAAGCCATTTTCATTAGTTTCGTGGGGAGCAGATCTGCCTTTCACGTGGGAAGTCGGTCTCCTCTGCCCTAACGAGGGGGGAGCTTCTGGACAAAGTCCATGCGGTCGGATTGGAAAACTGCCCTGCGATTGTGACTGCTGTCGGAGTAATGTGTTCAGCGCCTCGCTGGAAAATCAAAGAAAGGGCCACTGCGCCACGGGCAAAGTGGCTGATTTCGGTACGGCCAAGTCTACAAGACGCAGGGTCCTGGCTCACGGTAAAGTGCAGGTGTATTTCACCATGTAAAGAATTGATCAGTACGTCAGTCCAAAGTCAAGCTGTACTGGTCCCATGTGGCCTGTGGAATCTCAAGGTGGCCTCGAGGAGTGTAGCTGGTTTCTGTAGTGTAGTGGTTATCACGTTCGCCTAACACGCGAAAGGTCCCCGGTTCGAAACCGGGCAGAAACACGAGAGCTCCTCTTCTGTTTTTCACGGCCCGAGAGAAACATTTTTCTTGCATGTACATCGATCGTCGTCACTGGGAGCTCCTTTGTCGTTCCTGCTTGACGGGCGCTCGGTCCCCGAGGCCGGTTAGCTCAGTTGGTTAGAGCGTGGTGCTAATAACGCCAAGGTCGCGGGTTCGATACCCGTACGGGCCAAAACAGCTTTTTCACGTTAACCCAGCAAGCGCCGTGGCCTCTGTCAGTCTCTTTGCGTGGACCTTGGATAAAAGCTCTTGCTGGAGAATGCGGGCATCGATCCCGCTACCTCTCGCATGCTAAGCGAGCGCTCTACCATTTGAGCTAATTCCCCTTTTCCTTTGCTGCGCTCGTATCATTTGATGCCAAAGACATACCCGTCTCCAAAGCCCAGGGACTTCTTGGCTCACATGGTACAGGGCTAACGACACAGAGCATGGTCGGCGTACGCGCCAGCTGGCACGCGCAAGCGCAAGGCCTTGGACGATGGATAGCTCATCCGGACGAGGCGCAGCTGAATGCTTTAAAGGTCCATGGCTCAATCAAGATGCCTTAAAGTGCGGTCATAGGCAACGTCTCTGTGCCCTTCAGGGCTGCTTAAGTTGAAGTGATCTTACTGAGTGCGCTGTTCCATGTTGGGACCAGGAGGGGCGATGTAGCTCACCACCCTCTGAACTTCAGTTGCTACCACAGACAAGCCCATGCACAGCTTAGACTCAAGCTAAAAGTCCAGCAGCGTATGACACAGGCCATCAAGCCATTTTCATTAGTTTCGTGGGGAGCAGATCTGCCTTTCACGTGGGAAGTCGGTCTCCTCTGCCCTAACGAGGGGGGAGCTTCTGGACAAAGTCCATGCGGTCGGATTGGAAAACTGCCCTGCGATTGTGACTGCTGTCGGAGTAATGTGTTCAGCGCCTCGCTGGAAAATCAAAGAAAGGGCCACTGCGCCACGGGCAAAGTGGCTGATTTCGGTACGGCCAAGTCTCCAAGACGCAGGGTCCTGGCTCACGGTAAAGTGCAGGTGTATTTCACCATGTAAAGAATTGATCAGTACGTCAGTCCAAAGTCAAGCTGTACTGGTCCCATGTGGCCTGTGGAATCTCAAGGTGGCCTCGAGGAGTGTAGCTGGTTTCTGTAGTGTAGTGGTTATCACGTTCGCCTAACACGCGAAAGGTCCCCGGTTCGAAACCGGGCAGAAACACGAGAGCTCCTCTTCTGTTTTTCACGGCCCGAGAGAAACATTTTTCTTGCATGTACATCGATCGTCGTCACTGGGAGCTCCTTTGTCGTTCCTGCTTGACGGGCGCTCGGTCCCCGAGGCCGGTTAGCTCAGTTGGTTAGAGCGTGGTGCTAATAACGCCAAGGTCGCGGGTTCGATACCCGTACGGGCCAAAACAGCTTTTTCACGTTAACCCAGCAAGCGCCGTGGCCTCTGTCAGTCTCTTTGCGTGGACCTTGGATAAAAGCTCTTGCTGGAGAATGCGGGCATCGATCCCGCTACCTCTCGCATGCTAAGCGAGCGCTCTACCATTTGAGCTAATTCCCCTTTTCCTTTGCTGCGCTCGTATCATTTGATGCCAAAGACATACCCGTCTCCAAAGCCCAGGGACTTCTTGGCTCACATGGTACAGGGCTAACGACACAGAGCATGGTCGGCGTACGCGCCAGCTGGCACGCGCAAGCGCAAGGCCTTGGACGATGGATAGCTCATCCGGACGAGGCGCAGCTGAATGCTTTAAAGGTCCATGGCTCAATCAAGATGCCTTAAAGTGCGGTCATAGGCAACGTCTCTGTGCCCTTCAGGGCTGCTTAAGTTGAAGTGATCTTACTGAGTGCGCTGTTCCATGTTGGGACCAGGAGGGGCGATGTAGCTCACCACCCTCTGAACTTCAGTTGCTACCACAGACAAGCCCATGCACAGCTTAGACTCAAGCTAAAAGTCCAGCAGCGTATGACACAGGCCATCAAGCCATTTTCATTAGTTTCGTGGGGAGCAGATCTGCCTTTCACGTGGGAAGTCGGTCTCCTCTGCCCTAACGAGGGGGGAGCTTCTGGACAAAGTCCATGCGGTCGGATTGGAAAACTGCCCTGCGATTGTGACTGCTGTCGGAGTAATGTGTTCAGCGCCTCACTGGAAAAACAAAGAAAGGGCCACTGCGCCACGGGCAAAGTGGCTGATTTCGGTACGGCCAAGTCTACAAGACGCAGGGTCCTGGCTCACGGTAAAGTGCAGGTGTATTTCACCATGTAAAGAATTGATCAGTACGTCAGTCCAAAGTCAAGCTGTACTGGTCCCATGTGGCCTGTGGAATCTCAAGGTGGCCTCGAGGAGTGTAGCTGGTTTCTGTAGTGTAGTGGTTATCACGTTCGCCTAACACGCGAAAGGTCCCCGGTTCGAAACCGGGCAGAAACACGAGAGCTCCTCTTCTGTTTTTCACGGCCCGAGAGAAACATTTTTCTTGCATGTACATCGATCGTCGTCACTGGGAGCTCCTTTGTCGTTCCTGCTTGACGGGCGCTCGGTCCCCGAGGCCGGTTAGCTCAGTTGGTTAGAGCGTGGTGCTAATAACGCCAAGGTCGCGGGTTCGATACCCGTACGGGCCAAAACAGCTTTTTCACGTTAACCCAGCAAGCGCCGTGGCCTCTGTCAGTCTCTTTGCGTGGACCTTGGATAAAAGCTCTTGCTGGAGAATGCGGGCATCGATCCCGCTACCTCTCGCATGCTAAGCGAGCGCTCTACCATTTGAGCTAATTCCCCTTTTCCTTTGCTGCGCTCGTATCATTTGATGCCAAAGACATACCCGTCTCCAAAGCCCAGGGACTTCTTGGCTCACATGGTACAGGGCTAACGACACAGAGCATGGTCGGCGTACGCGCCAGCTGGCACGCGCAAGCGCAAGGCCTTGGACGATGGATAGCTCATCCGGACGAGGCGCAGCTGAATGCTTTAAAGGTCCATGGCTCAATCAAGATGCCTTAAAGTGCGGTCATAGGCAACGTCTCTGTGCCCTTCAGGGCTGCTTAAGTTGAAGTGATCTTACTGAGTGCGCTGTTCCATGTTGGGACCAGGAGGGGCGATGTAGCTCACCACCCTCTGAACTTCAGTTGCTACCACAGACAAGCCCATGCACAGCTTAGACTCAAGCTAAAAGTCCAGCAGCGTATGACACAGGCCATCAAGCCATTTTCATTAGTTTCGTGGGGAGCAGATCTGCCTTTCACGTGGGAAGTCGGTCTCCTCTGCCCTAACGAGGGGGGAGCTTCTGGACAAAGTCCATGCGGTCGGATTGGAAAACTGCCCTGCGATTGTGACTGCTGTCGGAGTAATGTGTTCAGCGCCACACTGGAAAAACAAAGAAAGGGCCACTGCGCCACGGGCAAAGTGGCTGATTTCGGTACGGCCAAGTCTACAAGACGCAGGGTCCTGGCTCACGGTAAAGTGCAGGTGTATTTCACCATGTAAAGAATTGATCAGTACGTCAGTCCAAAGTCAAGCTGTACTGGTCCCATGTGGCCTGTGGAATCTCAAGGTGGCCTCGAGGAGTGTAGCTGGTTTCTGTAGTGTAGTGGTTATCACGTTCGCCTAACACGCGAAAGGTCCCCGGTTCGAAACCGGGCAGAAACACGAGAGCTCCTCTTCTGTTTTTCACGGCCCGAGAGAAACATTTTTCTTGCATGTACATCGATCGTCGTCACTGGGAGCTCCTTTGTCGTTCCTGCTTGACGGGCGCTCGGTCCCCGAGGCCGGTTAGCTCAGTTGATTAGAGCGTGGTGCTAATAACGCCAAGGTCGCGGGTTCGATACCCGTACGGGCCAAAACAGCTTTTTCACGTTAACCCAGCAAGCGCCGTGGCCTCTGTCAGTCTCTTTGCGTGGACCTTGGATAAAAGCTCTTGCTGGAGAATGCGGGCATCGATCCCGCTACCTCTCGCATGCTAAGCGAGCGCTCTACCATTTGAGCTAATTCCCCTTTTCCTTTGCTGCGCTCGTATCATTTGATGCCAAAGACATACCCGTCTCCAAAGCCCAGGGACTTCTTGGCTCACATGGTACAGGGCTAACGACACAGAGCATGGTCGGCGTACGCGCCAGCTGGCACGCGCAAGCGCAAGGCCTTGGACGATGGATAGCTCATCCGGACGAGGCGCAGCTGAATGCTTTAAAGGTCCATGGCTCAATCAAGATGCCTTAAAGTGCGGTCATAGGCAACGTCTCTGTGCCCTTCAGGGCTGCTTAAGTTGAAGTGATCTTACTGAGTGCGCTGTTCCATGTTGGGACCAGGAGGGGCGATGTAGCTCACCACCCTCTGAACTTCAGTTGCTACCACAGACAAGCCCATGCACAGCTTAGACTCAAGCTAAAAGTCCAGCAGCGTATGACACAGGCCATCAAGCCATTTTCATTAGTTTCGTGGGGAGCAGATCTGCCTTTCACGTGGGAAGTCGGTCTCCTCTGCCCTAACGAGGGGGGAGCTTCTGGACAAAGTCCATGCGGTCGGATTGGAAAACTGCCCTGCGATTGTGACTGCTGTCGGAGTAATGTGTTCAGCGCCTCGCTGGAAAATCAAAGAAAGGGCCACTGCGCCACGGGCAAAGTGGCTGATTTCGGTACGGCCAAGTCTACAAGACGCAGGGTCCTGGCTCACGGTAAAGTGCAGGTGTATTTCACCATGTAAAGAATTGATCAGTACGTCAGTCCAAAGTCAAGCTGTACTGGTCCCATGTGGCCTGTGGAATCTCAAGGTGGCCTCGAGGAGTGTAGCTGGTTTCTGTAGTGTAGTGGTTATCACGTTCGCCTAACACGCGAAAGGTCCCCGGTTCGAAACCGGGCAGAAACACGAGAGCTCCTCTTCTGTTTTTCACGGCCCGAGAGAAACATTTTTCTTGCATGTACATCGATCGTCGTCACTGGGAGCTCCTTTGTCGTTCCTGCTTGACGGGCGCTCGGTCCCCGAGGCCGGTTAGCTCAGTTGGTTAGAGCGTGGTGCTAATAACGCCAAGGTCGCGGGTTCGATACCCGTACGGGCCAAAACAGCTTTTTCACGTTAACCCAGCAAGCGCCGTGGCCTCTGTCAGTCTCTTTGCGTGGACCTTGGATAAAAGCTCTTGCTGGAGAATGCGGGCATCGATCCCGCTACCTCTCGCATGCTAAGCGAGCGCTCTACCATTTGAGCTAATTCCCCTTTTCCTTTGCTGCGCTCGTATCATTTGATGCCAAAGACATACCCGTCTCCAAAGCCCAGGGACTTCTTGGCTCACATGGTACAGGGCTAACGACACAGAGCATGGTCGGCGTACGCGCCAGCTGGCACGCGCAAGCGCAAGGCCTTGGACGATGGATAGCTCATCCGGACGAGGCGCAGCTGAATGCTTTAAAGGTCCATGGCTCAATCAAGATGCCTTAAAGTGCGGTCATAGGCAACGTCTCTGTGCCCTTCAGGGCTGCTTAAGTTGAAGTGATCTTACTGAGTGCGCTGTTCCATGTTGGGACCAGGAGGGGCGATGTAGCTCACCACCCTCTGAACTTCAGTTGCTACCACAGACAAGCCCATGCACAGCTTAGACTCAAGCTAAAAGTCCAGCAGCGTATGACACAGGCCATCAAGCCATTTTCATTAGTTTCGTGGGGAGCAGATCTGCCTTTCACGTGGGAAGTCGGTCTCCTCTGCCCTAACGAGGGGGGAGCTTCTGGACAAAGTCCATGCGGTCGGATTGGAAAACTGCCCTGCGATTGTGACTGCTGTCGGAGTAATGTGTTCAGCGCCTCGCTGGAAAATCAAAGAAAGGGCCACTGCGCCACGGGCAAAGTGGCTGATTTCGGTACGGCCAAGTCTACAAGACGCAGGGTCCTGGCTCACGGTAAAGTGCAGGTGTATTTCACCATGTAAAGAATTGATCAGTACGTCAGTCCAAAGTCAAGCTGTACTGGTCCCATGTGGCCTGTGGAATCTCAAGGTGGCCTCGAGGAGTGTAGCTGGTTTCTGTAGTGTAGTGGTTATCACGTTCGCCTAACACGCGAAAGGTCCCCGGTTCGAAACCGGGCAGAAACACGAGAGCTCCTCTTCTGTTTTTCACGGCCCGAGAGAAACATTTTTCTTGCATGTACATCGATCGTCGTCACTGGGAGCTCCTTTGTCGTTCCTGCTTGACGGGCGCTCGGTCCCCGAGGCCGGTTAGCTCAGTTGGTTAGAGCGTGGTGCTAATAACGCCAAGGTCGCGGGTTCGATACCCGTACGGGCCAAAACAGCTTTTTCACGTTAACCCAGCAAGCGCCGTGGCCTCTGTCAGTCTCTTTGCGTGGACCTTGGATAAAAGCTCTTGCTGGAGAATGCGGGCATCGATCCCGCTACCTCTCGCATGCTAAGCGAGCGCTCTACCATTTGAGCTAATTCCCCTTTTCCTTTGCTGCGCTCGTATCATTTGATGCCAAAGACATACCCGTCTCCAAAGCCCAGGGACTTCTTGGCTCACATGGTACAGGGCTAACGACACAGAGCATGGTCGGCGTACGCGCCAGCTGGCACGCGCAAGCGCAAGGCCTTGGACGATGGATAGCTCATCCGGACGAGGCGCAGCTGAATGCTTTAAAGGTCCATGGCTCAATCAAGATGCCTTAAAGTGCGGTCATAGGCAACGTCTCTGTGCCCTTCAGGGCTGCTTAAGTTGAAGTGATCTTACTGAGTGCGCTGTTCCATGTTGGGACCAGGAGGGGCGATGTAGCTCACCACCCTCTGAACTTCAGTTGCTACCACAGACAAGCCCATGCACAGCTTAGACTCAAGCTAAAAGTCCAGCAGCGTATGACACAGGCCATCAAGCCATTTTCATTAGTTTCGTGGGGAGCAGATCTGCCTTTCACGTGGGAAGTCGGTCTCCTCTGCCCTAACGAGGGGGGAGCTTCTGGACAAAGTCCATGCGGTCGGATTGGAAAACTGCCCTGCGATTGTGACTGCTGTCGGAGTAATGTGTTCAGCGCCTCGCTGGAAAATCAAAGAAAGGGCCACTGCGCCACGGGCAAAGTGGCTGATTTCGGTACGGCCAAGTCTACAAGACGCAGGGTCCTGGCTCACGGTAAAGTGCAGGTGTATTTCACCATGTAAAGAATTGATCAGTACGTCAGTCCAAAGTCAAGCTGTACTGGTCCCATGTGGCCTGTGGAATCTCAAGGTGGCCTCGAGGAGTGTAGCTGGTTTCTGTAGTGTAGTGGTTATCACGTTCGCCTAACACGCGAAAGGTCCCCGGTTCGAAACCGGGCAGAAACACGAGAGCTCCTCTTCTGTTTTTCACGGCCTGAGAAGAAACATTTTTCTTGCATGTACATCGATCGTCGTCACTGGGAGCTCCTTTGTCGTTCCTGCTTGACGGGCGCTCGGTCCCCGAGGCCGGTTAGCTCAGTTGGTTAGAGCGTGGTGCTAATAACGCCAAGGTCGCGGGTTCGATACCCGTACGGGCCAAAACAGCTTTTTCACGTTAACCCAGCAAGCGCCGTGGCCTCTGTCAGTCTCTTTGCGTGGACCTTGGATAAAAGCTCTTGCTGGAGAATGCGGGCATCGATCCCGCTACCTCTCGCATGCTAAGCGAGCGCTCTACCATTTGAGCTAATTCCCCTTTTCCTTTGCTGCGCTCGTATCATTTGATGCCAAAGACATACCCGTCTCCAAAGCCCAGGGACTTCTTGGCTCACATGGTACAGGGCTAACGACACAGAGCATGGTCGGCGTACGCGCCAGCTGGCACGCGCAAGCGCAAGGCCTTGGACGATGGATAGCTCATCCGGACGAGGCGCAGCTGAATGCTTTAAAGGTCCATGGCTCAATCAAGATGCCTTAAAGTGCGGTCATAGGCAACGTCTCTGTGCCCTTCAGGGCTGCTTAAGTTGAAGTGATCTTACTGAGTGCGCTGTTCCATGTTGGGACCAGGAGGGGCGATGTAGCTCACCACCCTCTGAACTTCAGTTGCTACCACAGACAAGCCCATGCACAGCTTAGACTCAAGCTAAAAGTCCAGCAGCGTATGACACAGGCCATCAAGCCATTTTCATTAGTTTCGTGGGGAGCAGATCTGCCTTTCACGTGGGAAGTCGGTCTCCTCTGCCCTAACGAGGGGGGAGCTTCTGGACAAAGTCCATGCGGTCGGATTGGAAAACTGCCCTGCGATTGTGACTGCTGTCGGAGTAATGTGTTCAGCGCCTCGCTGGAAAATCAAAGAAAGGGCCACTGCGCCACGGGCAAAGTGGCTGATTTCGGTACGGCCAAGTCTACAAGACGCAGGGTCCTGGCTCACGGTAAAGTGCAGGTGTATTTCACCATGTAAAGAATTGATCAGTACGTCAGTCCAAAGTCAAGCTGTACTGGTCCCATGTGGCCTGTGGAATCTCAAGGTGGCCTCGAGGAGTGTAGCTGGTTTCTGTAGTGTAGTGGTTATCACGTTCGCCTAACACGCGAAAGGTCCCCGGTTCGAAACCGGGCAGAAACACGAGAGCTCCTCTTCTGTTTTTCACGGCCCGAGAGAAACATTTTTCTTGCATGTACATCGATCGTCGTCACTGGGAGCTCCTTTGTCGTTCCTGCTTGACGGGCGCTCGGTCCCCGAGGCCGGTTAGCTCAGTTGGTTAGAGCGTGGTGCTAATAACGCCAAGGTCGCGGGTTCGATACCCGTACGGGCCAAAACAGCTTTTTCACGTTAACCCAGCAAGCGCCGTGGCCTCTGTCAGTCTCTTTGCGTGGACCTTGGATAAAAGCTCTTGCTGGAGAATGCGGGCATCGATCCCGCTACCTCTCGCATGCTAAGCGAGCGCTCTACCATTTGAGCTAATTCCCCTTTTCCTTTGCTGCGCTCGTATCATTTGATGCCAAAGACATACCCGTCTCCAAAGCCCAGGGACTTCTTGGCTCACATGGTACAGGGCTAACGACACAGAGCATGGTCGGCGTACGCGCCAGCTGGCACGCGCAAGCGCAAGGCCTTGGACGATGGATAGCTCATCCGGACGAGGCGCAGCTGAATGCTTTAAAGGTCCATGGCTCAATCAAGATGCCTTAAAGTGCGGTCATAGGCAACGTCTCTGTGCCCTTCAGGGCTGCTTAAGTTGAAGTGATCTTACTGAGTGCGCTGTTCCATGTTGGGACCAGGAGGGGCGATGTAGCTCACCACCCTCTGAACTTCAGTTGCTACCACAGACAAGCCCATGCACAGCTTAGACTCAAGCTAAAAGTCCAGCAGCGTATGACACAGGCCATCAAGCCATTTTCATTAGTTTCGTGGGGAGCAGATCTGCCTTTCACGTGGGAAGTCGGTCTCCTCTGCCCTAACGAGGGGGGAGCTTCTGGACAAAGTCCATGCGGTCGGATTGGAAAACTGCCCTGCGATTGTGACTGCTGTCGGAGTAATGTGTTCAGCGCCTCGCTGGAAAATCAAAGAAAGGGCCACTGCGCCACGGGCAAAGTGGCTGATTTCGGTACGGCCAAGTCTACAAGACGCAGGGTCCTGGCTCACGGTAAAGTGCAGGTGTATTTCACCATGTAAAGAATTGATCAGTACGTCAGTCCAAAGTCAAGCTGTACTGGTCCCATGTGGCCTGTGGAATCTCAAGGTGGCCTCGAGGAGTGTAGCTGGTTTCTGTAGTGTAGTGGTTATCACGTTCGCCTAACACGCGAAAGGTCCCCGGTTCGAAACCGGGCAGAAACACGAGAGCTCCTCTTCTGTTTTTCACGGCCCGAGAGAAACATTTTTCTTGCATGTACATCGATCGTCGTCACTGGGAGCTCCTTTGTCGTTCCTGCTTGACGGGCGCTCGGTCCCCGAGGCCGGTTAGCTCAGTTGGTTAGAGCGTGGTGCTAATAACGCCAAGGTCGCGGGTTCGATACCCGTACGGGCCAAAACAGCTTTTTCACGTTAACCCAGCAAGCGCCGTGGCCTCTGTCAGTCTCTTTGCGTGGACCTTGGATAAAAGCTCTTGCTGGAGAATGCGGGCATCGATCCCGCTACCTCTCGCATGCTAAGCGAGCGCTCTACCATTTGAGCTAATTCCCCTTTTCCTTTGCTGCGCTCGTATCATTTGATGCCAAAGACATACCCGTCTCCAAAGCCCAGGGACTTCTTGGCTCACATGGTACAGGGCTAACGACACAGAGCATGGTCGGCGTACGCGCCAGCTGGCACGCGCAAGCGCAAGGCCTTGGACGATGGATAGCTCATCCGGACGAGGCGCAGCTGAATGCTTTAAAGGTCCATGGCTCAATCAAGATGCCTTAAAGTGCGGTCATAGGCAACGTCTCTGTGCCCTTCAGGGCTGCTTAAGTTGAAGTGATCTTACTGAGTGCGCTGTTCCATGTTGGGACCAGGAGGGGCGATGTAGCTCACCACCCTCTGAACTTCAGTTGCTACCACAGACAAGCCCATGCACAGCTTAGACTCAAGCTAAAAGTCCAGCAGCGTATGACACAGGCCATCAAGCCATTTTCATTAGTTTCGTGGGGAGCAGATCTGCCTTTCACGTGGGAAGTCGGTCTCCTCTGCCCTAACGAGGGGGGAGCTTCTGGACAAAGTCCATGCGGTCGGATTGGAAAACTGCCCTGCGATTGTGACTGCTGTCGGAGTAATGTGTTCAGCGCCTCGCTGGAAAATCAAAGAAAGGGCCACTGCGCCACGGGCAAAGTGGCTGATTTCGGTACGGCCAAGTCTACAAGACGCAGGGTCCTGGCTCACGGTAAAGTGCAGGTGTATTTCACCATGTAAAGAATTGATCAGTACGTCAGTCCAAAGTCAAGCTGTACTGGTCCCATGTGGCCTGTGGAATCTCAAGGTGGCCTCGAGGAGTGTAGCTGGTTTCTGTAGTGTAGTGGTTATCACGTTCGCCTAACACGCGAAAGGTCCCCGGTTCGAAACCGGGCAGAAACACGAGAGCTCCTCTTCTGTTTTTCACGGCCCGAGAGAAACATTTTTCTTGCATGTACATCGATCGTCGTCACTGGGAGCTCCTTTGTCGTTCCTGCTTGACGGGCGCTCGGTCCCCGAGGCCGGTTAGCTCAGTTGGTTAGAGCGTGGTGCTAATAACGCCAAGGTCGCGGGTTCGATACCCGTACGGGCCAAAACAGCTTTTTCACGTTAACCCAGCAAGCGCCGTGGCCTCTGTCAGTCTCTTTGCGTGGACCTTGGATAAAAGCTCTTGCTGGAGAATGCGGGCATCGATCCCGCTACCTCTCGCATGCTAAGCGAGCGCTCTACCATTTGAGCTAATTCCCCTTTTCCTTTGCTGCGCTCGTATCATTTGATGCCAAAGACATACCCGTCTCCAAAGCCCAGGGACTTCTTGGCTCACATGGTACAGGGCTAACGACACAGAGCATGGTCGGCGTACGCGCCAGCTGGCACGCGCAAGCGCAAGGCCTTGGACGATGGATAGCTCATCCGGACGAGGCGCAGCTGAATGCTTTAAAGGTCCATGGCTCAATCAAGATGCCTTAAAGTGCGGTCATAGGCAACGTCTCTGTGCCCTTCAGGGCTGCTTAAGTTGAAGTGATCTTACTGAGTGCGCTGTTCCATGTTGGGACCAGGAGGGGCGATGTAGCTCACCACCCTCTGAACTTCAGTTGCTACCACAGACAAGCCCATGCACAGCTTAGACTCAAGCTAAAAGTCCAGCAGCGTATGACACAGGCCATCAAGCCATTTTCATTAGTTTCGTGGGGAGCAGATCTGCCTTTCACGTGGGAAGTCGGTCTCCTCTGCCCTAACGAGGGGGGAGCTTCTGGACAAAGTCCATGCGGTCGGATTGGAAAACTGCCCTGCGATTGTGACTGCTGTCGGAGTAATGTGTTCAGCGCCTCGCTGGAAAATCAAAGAAAGGGCCACTGCGCCACGGGCAAAGTGGCTGATTTCGGTACGGCCAAGTCTACAAGACGCAGGGTCCTGGCTCACGGTAAAGTGCAGGTGTATTTCACCATGTAAAGAATTGATCAGTACGTCAGTCCAAAGTCAAGCTGTACTGGTCCCATGTGGCCTGTGGAATCTCAAGGTGGCCTCGAGGAGTGTAGCTGGTTTCTGTAGTGTAGTGGTTATCACGTTCGCCTAACACGCGAAAGGTCCCCGGTTCGAAACCGGGCAGAAACACGAGAGCTCCTCTTCTGTTTTTCACGGCCCGAGAGAAACATTTTTCTTGCATGTACATCGATCGTCGTCACTGGGAGCTCCTTTGTCGTTCCTGCTTGACGGGCGTTTGGTCCCCGAGGCCGGTTAGCTCAGTTGGTTAGAGCGTGGTGCTAATAACGCCAAGGTCGCGGGTTCGATACCCGTACGGGCCAAAACAGCTTTTTCACGTTAACCCAGCAAGCGCCGTGGCCTCTGTCAGTCTCTTTGCGTGGACCTTGGATAAAAGCTCTTGCTGGAGAATGCGGGCATCGATCCCGCTACCTCTCGCATGCTAAGCGAGCGCTCTACCATTTGAGCTAATTCCCCTTTTCCTTTGCTGCGCTCGTATCATTTGATGCCAAAGACATACCCGTCTCCAAAGCCCAGGGACTTCTTGGCTCACATGGTACAGGGCTAACGACACAGAGCATGGTCGGCGTACGCGCCAGCTGGCACGCGCAAGCGCAAGGCCTTGGACGATGGATAGCTCATCCGGACGAGGCGCAGCTGAATGCTTTAAAGGTCCATGGCTCAATCAAGATGCCTTAAAGTGCGGTCATAGGCAACGTCTCTGTGCCCTTCAGGGCTGCTTAAGTTGAAGTGATCTTACTGAGTGCGCTGTTCCATGTTGGGACCAGGAGGGGCGATGTAGCTCACCACCCTCTGAACTTCAGTTGCTACCACAGACAAGCCCATGCACAGCTTAGACTCAAGCTAAAAGTCCAGCAGCGTATGACACAGGCCATCAAGCCATTTTCATTAGTTTCGTGGGGAGCAGATCTGCCTTTCACGTGGGAAGTCGGTCTCCTCTGCCCTAACGAGGGGGGAGCTTCTGGACAAAGTCCATGCGGTCGGATTGGAAAACTGCCCTGCGATTGTGACTGCTGTCGGAGTAATGTGTTCAGCGCCTCGCTGGAAAATCAAAGAAAGGGCCACTGCGCCACGGGCAAAGTGGCTGATTTCGGTACGGCCAAGTCTACAAGACGCAGGGTCCTGGCTCACGGTAAAGTGCAGGTGTATTTCACCATGTAAAGAATTGATCAGTACGTCAGTCCAAAGTCAAGCTGTACTGGTCCCATGTGGCCTGTGGAATCTCAAGGTGGCCTCGAGGAGTGTAGCTGGTTTCTGTAGTGTAGTGGTTATCACGTTCGCCTAACACGCGAAAGGTCCCCGGTTCGAAACCGGGCAGAAACACGAGAGCTCCTCTTCTGTTTTTCACGGCCCGAGAGAAACATTTTTCTTGCATGTACATCGATCGTCGTCACTGGGAGCTCCTTTGTCGTTCCTGCTTGACGGGCGCTCGGTCCCCGAGGCCGGTTAGCTCAGTTGGTTAGAGCGTGGTGCTAATAACGCCAAGGTCGTGGGTTCGATACCCGTACGGGCCAAAACAGCTTTTTCACGTTAACCCAGCAAGCGCCGTGGCCTCTGTCAGTCTCTTTGCGTGGACCTTGGATAAAAGCTCTTGCTGGAGAATGCGGGCATCGATCCCGCTACCTCTCGCATGCTAAGCGAGCGCTCTACCATTTGAGCTAATTCCCCTTTTCCTTTGCTGCGCTCGTATCATTTGATGCCAAAGACATACCCGTCTCCAAAGCCCAGGGACTTCTTGGCTCACATGGTACAGGGCTAACGACACAGAGCATGGTCGGCGTACGCGCCAGCTGGCACGCGCAAGCGCAAGGCCTTGGACGATGGATAGCTCATCCGGACGAGGCGCAGCTGAATGCTTTAAAGGTCCATGGCTCAATCAAGATGCCTTAAAGTGCGGTCATAGGCAACGTCTCTGTGCCCTTCAGGGCTGCTTAAGTTGAAGTGATCTTACTGAGTGCGCTGTTCCATGTTGGGACCAGGAGGGGCGATGTAGCTCACCACCCTCTGAACTTCAGTTGCTACCACAGACAAGCCCATGCACAGCTTAGACTCAAGCTAAAAGTCCAGCAGCGTATGACACAGGCCATCAAGCCATTTTCATTAGTTTCGTGGGGAGCAGATCTGCCTTTCACGTGGGAAGTCGGTCTCCTCTGCCCTAACGAGGGGGGAGCTTCTGGACAAAGTCCATGCGGTCGGATTGGAAAACTGCCCTGCGATTGTGACTGCTGTCGGAGTAATGTGTTCAGCGCCTCGCTGGAAAATCAAAGAAAGGGCCACTGCGCCACGGGCAAAGTGGCTGATTTCGGTACGGCCAAGTCTACAAGACGCAGGGTCCTGGCTCACGGTAAAGTGCAGGTGTATTTCACCATGTAAAGAATTGATCAGTACGTCAGTCCAAAGTCAAGCTGTACTGGTCCCATGTGGCCTGTGGAATCTCAAGGTGGCCTCGAGGAGTGTAGCTGGTTTCTGTAGTGTAGTGGTTATCACGTTCGCCTAACACGCGAAAGGTCCCCGGTTCGAAACCGGGCAGAAACACGAGAGCTCCTCTTCTGTTTTTCACGGCCCGAGAGAAACATTTTTC
Source organism: Hoplias malabaricus (assembly GCF_029633855.1). Lineage (NCBI taxonomy): Eukaryota > Metazoa > Chordata > Actinopteri > Characiformes > Erythrinidae > Hoplias > Hoplias malabaricus. The sequence continues at coordinate 23,552,415 of NC_089814.1, forward strand.
TTGCATGTACATCGATCGTCGTCACTGGGAGCTCCTTTGTCGTTCCTGCTTGACGGGCGCTCGGTCCCCGAGGCCGGTTAGCTCAGTTGGTTAGAGCGTGGTGCTAATAACGCCAAGGTCGTGGGTTCGATACCCGTACGGGCCAAAACAGCTTTTTCACGTTAACCCAGCAAGCGCCGTGGCCTCTGTCAGTCTCTTTGCGTGGACCTTGGATAAAAGCTCTTGCTGGAGAATGCGGGCATCGATCCCGCTACCTCTCGCATGCTAAGCGAGCGCTCTACCATTTGAGCTAATTCCCCTTTTCCTTTGCTGCGCTCGTATCATTTGATGCCAAAGACATACCCGTCTCCAAAGCCCAGGGACTTCTTGGCTCACATGGTACAGGGCTAACGACACAGAGCATGGTCGGCGTACGCGCCAGCTGGCACGCGCAAGCGCAAGGCCTTGGACGATGGATAGCTCATCCGGACGAGGCGCAGCTGAATGCTTTAAAGGTCCATGGCTCAATCAAGATGCCTTAAAGTGCGGTCATAGGCAACGTCTCTGTGCCCTTCAGGGCTGCTTAAGTTGAAGTGATCTTACTGAGTGCGCTGTTCCATGTTGGGACCAGGAGGGGCGATGTAGCTCACCACCCTCTGAACTTCAGTTGCTACCACAGACAAGCCCATGCACAGCTTAGACTCAAGCTAAAAGTCCAGCAGCGTATGACACAGGCCATCAAGCCATTTTCATTAGTTTCGTGGGGAGCAGATCTGCCTTTCACGTGGGAAGTCGGTCTCCTCTGCCCTAACGAGGGGGGAGCTTCTGGACAAAGTCCATGCGGTCGGATTGGAAAACTGCCCTGCGATTGTGACTGCTGTCGGAGTAATGTGTTCAGCGCCTCGCTGGAAAATCAAAGAAAGGGCCACTGCGCCACGGGCAAAGTGGCTGATTTCGGTACGGCCAAGTCTACAAGACGCAGGGTCCTGGCTCACGGTAAAGTGCAGGTGTATTTCACCATGTAAAGAATTGATCAGTACGTCAGTCCAAAGTCAAGCTGTACTGGTCCCATGTGGCCTGTGGAATCTCAAGGTGGCCTCGAGGAGTGTAGCTGGTTTCTGTAGTGTAGTGGTTATCACGTTCGCCTAACACGCGAAAGGTCCCCGGTTCGAAACCGGGCAGAAACACGAGAGCTCCTCTTCTGTTTTTCACGGCCCGAGAGAAACATTTTTCTTGCATGTACATCGATCGTCGTCACTGGGAGCTCCTTTGTCGTTCCTGCTTGACGGGCGCTCGGTCCCCGAGGCCGGTTAGCTCAGTTGGTTAGAGCGTGGTGCTAATAACGCCAAGGTCGCGGGTTCGATCCCCGTACGGGCCAAAACAGCTTTTTCACGTTAACCCAGCAAGCGCCGTGGCCTCTGTCAGTCTCTTTGCGTGGACCTTGGATAAAAGCTCTTGCTGGAGAATGCGGGCATCGATCCCGCTACCTCTCGCATGCTAAGCGAGCGCTCTACCATTTGAGCTAATTCCCCTTTTCCTTTGCTGCGCCCGTATCATTTGATGCCAAAGACATACCCGTCTCCAAAGCCCAGGGACTTCTTGGCTCACATGGTACAGGGCTAACGACACAGAGCATGGTCGGCGTACGCGCCAGCTGGCACGCGCAAGCGCAAGGCCTTGGACGATGGATAGCTCATCCGGACGAGGCGCAGCTGAATGCTTTAAAGGTCCATGGCTCAATCAAGATGCCTTAAAGTGCGGTCATAGGCAACGTCTCTGTGCCCTTCAGGGCTGCTTAAGTTGAAGTGATCTTACTGAGTGCGCTGTTCCATGTTGGGACCAGGAGGGGCGATGTAGCTCACCACCCTCTGAACTTCAGTTGCTACCACAGACAAGCCCATGCACAGCTTAGACTCAAGCTAAAAGTCCAGCAGCGTATGACACAGGCCATCAAGCCATTTTCATTAGTTTCGTGGGGAGCAGATCTGCCTTTCACGTGGGAAGTCGGTCTCCTCTGCCCTAACGAGGGGGGAGCTTCTGGACAAAGTCCATGCGGTCGGATTGGAAAACTGCCCTGCGATTGTGACTGCTGTCGGAGTAATGTGTTCAGCGCCTCGCTGGAAAATCAAAGAAAGGGCCACTGCGCCACGGGCAAAGTGGCTGATTTCGGTACGGCCAAGTCTACAAGACGCAGGGTCCTGGCTCACGGTAAAGTGCAGGTGTATTTCACCATGTAAAGAATTGATCAGTACGTCAGTCCAAAGTCAAGCTGTACTGGTCCCATGTGGCCTGTGGAATCTCAAGGTGGCCTCGAGGAGTGTAGCTGGTTTCTGTAGTGTAGTGGTTATCACGTTCGCCTAACACGCGAAAGGTCCCCGGTTCGAAACCGGGCAGAAACACGAGAGCTCCTCTTCTGTTTTTCACGGCCCGAGAGAAACATTTTTCTTGCATGTACATCGATCGTCGTCACTGGGAGCTCCTTTGTCGTTCCTGCTTGACGGGCGCTCGGTCCCCGAGGCCGGTTAGCTCAGTTGGTTAGAGCGTGGTGCTAATAACGCCAAGGTCGTGGGTTCGATACCCGTACGGGCCAAAACAGCTTTTTCACGTTAACCCAGCAAGCGCCGTGGCCTCTGTCAGTCTCTTTGCGTGGACCTTGGATAAAAGCTCTTGCTGGAGAATGCGGGCATCGATCCCGCTACCTCTCGCATGCTAAGCGAGCGCTCTACCATTTGAGCTAATTCCCCTTTTCCTTTGCTGCGCTCGTATCATTTGATGCCAAAGACATACCCGTCTCCAAAGCCCAGGGACTTCTTGGCTCACATGGTACAGGGCTAACGACACAGAGCATGGTCGGCGTACGCGCCAGCTGGCACGCGCAAGCGCAAGGCCTTGGACGATGGATAGCTCATCCGGACGAGGCGCAGCTGAATGCTTTAAAGGTCCATGGCTCAATCAAGATGCCTTAAAGTGCGGTCATAGGCAACGTCTCTGTGCCCTTCAGGGCTGCTTAAGTTGAAGTGATCTTACTGAGTGCGCTGTTCCATGTTGGGACCAGGAGGGGCGATGTAGCTCACCACCCTCTGAACTTCAGTTGCTACCACAGACAAGCCCATGCACAGCTTAGACTCAAGCTAAAAGTCCAGCAGCGTATGACACAGGCCATCAAGCCATTTTCATTAGTTTCGTGGGGAGCAGATCTGCCTTTCACGTGGGAAGTCGGTCTCCTCTGCCCTAACGAGGGGGGAGCTTCTGGACAAAGTCCATGCGGTCGGATTGGAAAACTGCCCTGCGATTGTGACTGCTGTCGGAGTAATGTGTTCAGCGCCTCGCTGGAAAATCAAAGAAAGGGCCACTGCGCCACGGGCAAAGTGGCTGATTTCGGTACGGCCAAGTCTACAAGACGCAGGGTCCTGGCTCACGGTAAAGTGCAGGTGTATTTCACCATGTAAAGAATTGATCAGTACGTCAGTCCAAAGTCAAGCTGTACTGGTCCCATGTGGCCTGTGGAATCTCAAGGTGGCCTCGAGGAGTGTAGCTGGTTTCTGTAGTGTAGTGGTTATCACGTTCGCCTAACACGCGAAAGGTCCCCGGTTCGAAACCGGGCAGAAACACGAGAGCTCCTCTTCTGTTTTTCACGGCCCGAGAGAAACATTTTTCTTGCATGTACATCGATCGTCGTCACTGGGAGCTCCTTTGTCGTTCCTGCTTGACGGGCGCTCGGTCCCCGAGGCCGGTTAGCTCAGTTGGTTAGAGCGTGGTGCTAATAACGCCAAGGTCGCGGGTTCGATCCCCGTACGGGCCAAAACAGCTTTTTCACGTTAACCCAGCAAGCGCCGTGGCCTCTGTCAGTCTCTTTGCGTGGACCTTGGATAAAAGCTCTTGCTGGAGAATGCGGGCATCGATCCCGCTACCTCTCGCATGCTAAGCGAGCGCTCTACCATTTGAGCTAATTCCCCTTTTCCTTTGCTGCGCTCGTATCATTTGATGCCAAAGACATACCCGTCTCCAAAGCCCAGGGACTTCTTGGCTCACATGGTACAGGGCTAACGACACAGAGCATGGTCGGCGTACGCGCCAGCTGGCACGCGCAAGCGCAAGGCCTTGGACGATGGATAGCTCATCCGGACGAGGCGCAGCTGAATGCTTTAAAGGTCCATGGCTCAATCAAGATGCCTTAAAGTGCGGTCATAGGCAACGTCTCTGTGCCCTTCAGGGCTGCTTAAGTTGAAGTGATCTTACTGAGTGCGCTGTTCCATGTTGGGACCAGGAGGGGCGATGTAGCTCACCACCCTCTGAACTTCAGTTGCTACCACAGACAAGCCCATGCACAGCTTAGACTCAAGCTAAAAGTCCAGCAGCGTATGACACAGGCCATCAAGCCATTTTCATTAGTTTCGTGGGGAGCAGATCTGCCTTTCACGTGGGAAGTCGGTCTCCTCTGCCCTAACGAGGGGGGAGCTTCTGGACAAAGTCCATGCGGTCGGATTGGAAAACTGCCCTGCGATTGTGACTGCTGTCGGAGTAATGTGTTCAGCGCCTCGCTGGAAAATCAAAGAAAGGGCCACTGCGCCACGGGCAAAGTGGCTGATTTCGGTACGGCCAAGTCTCCAAGACGCAGGGTCCTGGCTCACGGTAAAGTGCAGGTGTATTTCACCATGTAAAGAATTGATCAGTACGTCAGTCCAAAGTCAAGCTGTACTGGTCCCATGTGGCCTGTGGAATCTCAAGGTGGCCTCGAGGAGTGTAGCTGGTTTCTGTAGTGTAGTGGTTATCACGTTCGTCTAACACGCGAAAGGTCCCCGGTTCGAAACCGGGCAGAAACACGAGAGCTCCTCTTCTGTTTTTCACGGCCCGAGAGAAACATTTTTCTTGCATGTACATCGATCGTCGTCACTGGGAGCTCCTTTGTCGTTCCTGCTTGACAGGCGCTCGGTCCCCGAGGCCGGTTAGCTCAGTTGGTTAGAGCGTGGTGCTAATAACGCCAAGGTCGCGGGTTCGATCCCCGTACGGGCCAAAACAGCTTTTTCACGTTAACCCAGCAAGCGCCGTGGCCTCTGTCAGTCTCTTTGCGTGGACCTTGGATAAAAGCTCTTGCTGGAGAATGCGGGCATCGATCCCGCTACCTCTCGCATGCTAAGCGAGCGCTCTACCATTTGAGCTAATTCCCCTTTTCCTTTGCTGCGCTCGTATCATTTGATGCCAAAGACATACCCGTCTCCAAAGCCCAGGGACTTCTTGGCTCACATGGTACAGGGCTAACGACACAGAGCATGGTCGGCGTACGCGCCAGCTGGCACGCGCAAGCGCAAGGCCTTGGACGATGGATAGCTCATCCGGACGAGGCGCAGCTGAATGCTTTAAAGGTCCATGGCTCAATCAAGATGCCTTAAAGTGCGGTCATAGGCAACGTCTCTGTGCCCTTCAGGGCTGCTTAAGTTGAAGTGATCTTACTGAGTGCGCTGTTCCATGTTGGGACCAGGAGGGGCGATGTAGCTCACCACCCTCTGAACTTCAGTTGCTACCACAGACAAGCCCATGCACAGCTTAGACTCAAGCTAAAAGTCCAGCAGCGTATGACACAGGCCATCAAGCCATTTTCATTAGTTTCGTGGGGAGCAGATCTGCCTTTCACGTGGGAAGTCGGTCTCCTCTGCCCTAACGAGGGGGGAGCTTCTGGACAAAGTCCATGCGGTCGGATTGGAAAACTGCCCTGCGATTGTGACTGCTGTCGGAGTAATGTGTTCAGCGCCTCGCTGGAAAATCAAAGAAAGGGCCACTGCGCCACGGGCAAAGTGGCTGATTTCGGTACGGCCAAGTCTACAAGACGCAGGGTCCTGGCTCACGGTAAAGTGCAGGTGTATTTCACCATGTAAAGAATTGATCAGTACGTCAGTCCAAAGTCAAGCTGTACTGGTCCCATGTGGCCTGTGGAATCTCAAGGTGGCCTCGAGGAGTGTAGCTGGTTTCTGTAGTGTAGTGGTTATCACGTTCGCCTAACACGCGAAAGGTCCCCGGTTCGAAACCGGGCAGAAACACGAGAGCTCCTCTTCTGTTTTTCACGGCCCGAGAGAAACATTTTTCTTGCATGTACATCGATCGTCGTCACTGGGAGCTCCTTTGTCGTTCCTGCTTGACGGGCGCTCGGTCCCCGAGGCCGGTTAGCTCAGTTGGTTAGAGCGTGGTGCTAATAACGCCAAGGTCGCGGGTTCGATCCCCGTACGGGCCAAAACAGCTTTTTCACGTTAACCCAGCAAGCGCCGTGGCCTCTGTCAGTCTCTTTGCGTGGACCTTGGATAAAAGCTCTTGCTGGAGAATGCGGGCATCGATCCCGCTACCTCTCGCATGCTAAGCGAGCGCTCTACCATTTGAGCTAATTCCCCTTTTCCTTTGCTGCGCTCGTATCATTTGATGCCAAAGACATACCCGTCTCCAAAGCCCAGGGACTTCTTGGCTCACATGGTACAGGGCTAACGACACAGAGCATGGTCGGCGTACGCGCCAGCTGGCACGCGCAAGCGCAAGGCCTTGGACGATGGATAGCTCATCCGGACGAGGCGCAGCTGAATGCTTTAAAGGTCCATGGCTCAATCAAGATGCCTTAAAGTGCGGTCATAGGCAACGTCTCTGTGCCCTTCAGGGCTGCTTAAGTTGAAGTGATCTTACTGAGTGCGCTGTTCCATGTTGGGACCAGGAGGGGCGATGTAGCTCACCACCCTCTGAACTTCAGTTGCTACCACAGACAAGCCCATGCACAGCTTAGACTCAAGCTAAAAGTCCAGCAGCGTATGACACAGGCCATCAAGCCATTTTCATTAGTTTCGTGGGGAGCAGATCTGCCTTTCACGTGGGAAGTCGGTCTCCTCTGCCCTAACGAGGGGGGAGCTTCTGGACAAAGTCCATGCGGTCGGATTGGAAAACTGCCCTGCGATTGTGACTGCTGTCGGAGTAATGTGTTCAGCGCCTCGCTGGAAAATCAAAGAAAGGGCCACTGCGCCACGGGCAAAGTGGCTGATTTCGGTACGGCCAAGTCTACAAGACGCAGGGTCCTGGCTCACGGTAAAGTGCAGGTGTATTTCACCATGTAAAGAATTGATCAGTACGTCAGTCCAAAGTCAAGCTGTACTGGTCCCATGTGGCCTGTGGAATCTCAAGGTGGCCTCGAGGAGTGTAGCTGGTTTCTGTAGTGTAGTGGTTATCACGTTCGCCTAACACGCGAAAGGTCCCCGGTTCGAAACCGGGCAGAAACACGAGAGCTCCTCTTCTGTTTTTCACGGCCCGAGAGAAACATTTTTCTTGCATGTACATCGATCGTCGTCACTGGGAGCTCCTTTGTCGTTCCTGCTTGACGGGCGCTCGGTCCCCGAGGCCGGTTAGCTCAGTTGGTTAGAGCGTGGTGCTAATAACGCCAAGGTCGTGGGTTCGATACCCGTACGGGCCAAAACAGCTTTTTCACGTTAACCCAGCAAGCGCCGTGGCCTCTGTCAGTCTCTTTGCGTGGACCTTGGATAAAAGCTCTTGCTGGAGAATGCGGGCATCGATCCCGCTACCTCTCGCATGCTAAGCGAGCGCTCTACCATTTGAGCTAATTCCCCTTTTCCTTTGCTGCGCTCGTATCATTTGATGCCAAAGACATACCCGTCTCCAAAGCCCAGGGACTTCTTGGCTCACATGGTACAGGGCTAACGACACAGAGCATGGTCGGCGTACGCGCCAGCTGGCACGCGCAAGCGCAAGGCCTTGGACGATGGATAGCTCATCCGGACAAGGCGCAGCTGAATGCTTTAAAGGTCCATGGCTCAATCAAGATGCCTTAAAGTGCGGTCATAGGCAACGTCTCTGTGCCCTTCAGGGCTGCTTAAGTTGAAGTGATCTTACTGAGTGCGCTGTTCCATGTTGGGACCAGGAGGGGCGATGTAGCTCACCACCCTCTGAACTTCAGTTGCTACCACAGACAAGCCCATGCACAGCTTAGACTCAAGCTAAAAGTCCAGCAGCGTATGACACAGGCCATCAAGCCATTTTCATTAGTTTCGTGGGGAGCAGATCTGCCTTTCACGTGGGAAGTCGGTCTCCTCTGCCCTAACGAGGGGGGAGCTTCTGGACAAAGTCCATGCGGTCGGATTGGAAAACTGCCCTGCGATTGTGACTGCTGTCGGAGTAATGTGTTCAGCGCCTCGCTGGAAAATCAAAGAAAGGGCCACTGCGCCACGGGCAAAGTGGCTGATTTCGGTACGGCCAAGTCTACAAGACGCAGGGTCCTGGCTCACGGTAAAGTGCAGGTGTATTTCACCATGTAAAGAATTGATCAGTACGTCAGTCCAAAGTCAAGCTGTACTGGTCCCATGTGGCCTGTGGAATCTCAAGGTGGCCTCGAGGAGTGTAGCTGGTTTCTGTAGTGTAGTGGTTATCACGTTCGCCTAACACGCGAAAGGTCCCCGGTTCGAAACCGGGCAGAAACACGAGAGCTCCTCTTCTGTTTTTCACGGCCCGAGAGAAACATTTTTCTTGCATGTACATCGATCGTCGTCACTGGGAGCTCCTTTGTCGTTCCTGCTTGACGGGCGCTCGGTCCCCGAGGCCGGTTAGCTCAGTTGGTTAGAGCGTGGTGCTAATAACGCCAAGGTCGTGGGTTCGATACCCGTACGGGCCAAAACAGCTTTTTCACGTTAACCCAGCAAGCGCCGTGGCCTCTGTCAGTCTCTTTGCGTGGACCTTGGATAAAAGCTCTTGCTGGAGAATGCGGGCATCGATCCCGCTACCTCTCGCATGCTAAGCGAGCGCTCTACCATTTGAGCTAATTCCCCTTTTCCTTTGCTGCGCTCGTATCATTTGATGCCAAAGACATACCCGTCTCCAAAGCCCAGGGACTTCTTGGCTCACATGGTACAGGGCTAACGACACAGAGCATGGTCGGCGTACGCGCCAGCTGGCACGCGCAAGCGCAAGGCCTTGGACGATGGATAGCTCATCCGGACGAGGCGCAGCTGAATGCTTTAAAGGTCCATGGCTCAATCAAGATGCCTTAAAGTGCGGTCATAGGCAACGTCTCTGTGCCCTTCAGGGCTGCTTAAGTTGAAGTGATCTTACTGAGTGCGCTGTTCCATGTTGGGACCAGGAGGGGCGATGTAGCTCACCACCCTCTGAACTTCAGTTGCTACCACAGACAAGCCCATGCACAGCTTAGACTCAAGCTAAAAGTCCAGCAGCGTATGACACAGGCCATCAAGCCATTTTCATTAGTTTCGTGGGGAGCAGATCTGCCTTTCACGTGGGAAGTCGGTCTCCTCTGCCCTAACGAGGGGGGAGCTTCTGGACAAAGTCCATGCGGTCGGATTGGAAAACTGCCCTGCGATTGTGACTGCTGTCGGAGTAATGTGTTCAGCGCCTCGCTGGAAAATCAAAGAAAGGGCCACTGCGCCACGGGCAAAGTGGCTGATTTCGGTACGGCCAAGTCTACAAGACGCAGGGTCCTGGCTCACGGTAAAGTGCAGGTGTATTTCACCATGTAAAGAATTGATCAGTACGTCAGTCCAAAGTCAAGCTGTACTGGTCCCATGTGGCCTGTGGAATCTCAAGGTGGCCTCGAGGAGTGTAGCTGGTTTCTGTAGTGTAGTGGTTATCACGTTCGCCTAACACGCGAAAGGTCCCCGGTTCGAAACCGGGCAGAAACACGAGAGCTCCTCTTCTGTTTTTCACGGCCCGAGAGAAACATTTTTCTTGCATGTACATCGATCGTCGTCACTGGGAGCTCCTTTGTCGTTCCTGCTTGACGGGCGCTCGGTCCCCGAGGCCGGTTAGCTCAGTTGGTTAGAGCGTGGTGCTAATAACGCCAAGGTCGCGGGTTCGATCCCCGTACGGGCCAAAACAGCTTTTTCACGTTAACCCAGCAAGCGCCGTGGCCTCTGTCAGTCTCTTTGCGTGGACCTTGGATAAAAGCTCTTGCTGGAGAATGCGGGCATCGATCCCGCTACCTCTCGCATGCTAAGCGAGCGCTCTACCATTTGAGCTAATTCCCCATTTCCTTTGCTGCGCTCGTATCGTTTGATGCCAAAGACATACCCGTCTCCAAAGCCCAGGGACTTCTTGGCTCACATGGTACAGGGCTAACGACACAGAGCATGGTCGGCGTACGCGCCAGCTGGCACGCGCAAGCGCAAGGCCTTGGACGATGGATAGCTCATCCGGACGAGGCGCAGCTGAATGCTTTAAAGGTCCATGGCTCAATCAAGGTGCCTTAAAGTGCGGTCATAGGCAACGTCTCTGTGCCCTTCAGGGCTGCTTAAGTTGAAGTGATCTTACTGAGTGCGCTGTTCCATGTTGGGACCAGGAGGGGCGATGTAGCTCACCACCCTCTGAACTTCAGTTGCTACCACAGACAAGCCCATGCACAGCTTAGACTCAAGCTAAAAGTCCAGCAGCGTATGACACAGGCCATCAAGCCATTTTCATTAGTTTCGTGGGGAGCAGATCTGCCTTTCACGTGGGAAGTCGGTCTCCTCTGCCCTAACGAGGGGGGAGCTTCTGGACAAAGTCCATGCGGTCGGATTGGAAAACTGCCCTGCGATTGTGACTGCTGTCGGAGTAATGTGTTCAGCGCCTCGCTGGAAAATCAAAGAAAGGGCCACCGCGCCACGGGCAAAGTGGCTGATTTCGGTACGGCCAAGTCTCCAAGACGCAGGGTCCTGGCTCACGGTAAAGTGCAGGTGTATTTCACCATGTAAAGAATTGATCAGTACGTCAGTCCAAAGTCAAGCTGTACTGGTCCCATGTGGCCTGTGGAATCTCAAGGTGGCCTCGAGGAGTGTAGCTGGTTTCTGTAGTGTAGTGGTTATCACGTTCGCCTAACACGCGAAAGGTCCCCGGTTCGAAACCGGGCAGAAACTCGAGAGCTCCTCTTCTGTTTTTCACGGCCCGAGAGAAACATTTTTCTTGCATGTACATCGATCGTCGTCACTGGGAGCTCCTTTGTCGTTCCTGCTTGACGGGCGCTCAATCCCCGAGGCCGGTTAGCTCAGTTGGTTAGAGCGTGGTGCTAATAACGCCAAGGTCGCGGGTTCGATCCCCGTACGGGCCAAAACAGCTTTTTCACGTTAACCCAGCAAGCGCCGTGGCCTCTGTCAGTCTCTTTGCGTGGACCTTGGATAAAAGCTCTTGCTGGAGAATGCGGGCATCGATCCCGCTACCTCTCGCATGCTAAGCGAGCGCTCTACCATTTGAGCTAATTCCCCTTTTCCTTTGCTGTGCTCGTATCATTTGATGCCAAAGACATACCCGTCTCCAAAGCCCAGGGACTTCTTGGCTCACATGGTACAGGGCTAACGACACAGAGCATGGTCGGCGTACGCGCCAGCTGGCACGCGCAAGCGCAAGGCCTTGGACGATGGATAGCTCATCCGGACGAGGCGCAGCTGAATGCTTTAAAGGTCCATGGCTCAATCAAGGTGCCTTAAAGTGCGGTCATAGGCAACGTCTCTGTGCCCTTCAGGGCTGCTTAAGTTGAAGTGATCTTACTGAGTGCGCTGTTCCATGTTGGGACCAGGAGGGGCGATGTAGCTCACCACCCTCTGAACTTCAGTTGCTACCACAGACAAGCCCATGCACAGCTTAGACTCAAGCTAAAAGTCCAGCAGCGTATGACACAGGCCATCAAGCCATTTTCATTAGTTTCGTGGGGAGCAGATCTGCCTTTCACGTGGGAAGTCGGTCTCCTCTGCCCTAACGAGGGGGGAGCTTCTGGACAAAGTCCATGCGGTCGGATTGGAAAACTGCCCTGCGATTGTGACTGCTGTCGGAGTAATGTGTTCAGCGCCTCGCTGGAAAATCAAAGAAAGGGCCACCGCGCCACGGGCAAAGTGGCTGATTTCGGTACGGCCAAGTCTCCAAGACGCAGGGTCCTGGCTCACGGTAAAGTGCAGGTGTATTTCACCATGTAAAGAATTGATCAGTACGTCAGTCCAAAGTCAAGCTGTACTGGTCCCATGTGGCCTGTGGAATCTCAAGGTGGCCTCGAGGAGTGTAGCTGGTTTCTGTAGTGTAGTGGTTATCACGTTCGCCTAACACGCGAAAGGTCCCCGGTTCGAAACCGGGCAGAAACACGAGAGCTCTTCTTCTGTTTTTCACGGCCCGAGAGAAACATTTTTCTTGCATGTACATCGATCGTCGTCACTGGGAGCTCCTTTGTCGTTCCTGCTTGACGGGCGCTCAATCCCCGAGGCCGGTTAGCTCAGTTGGTTAGAGCGTGGTGCTAATGACGCCAAGGTCGCGGGTTCGATCCCCGTACGGGCCAAAACAGCTTTTTCACGTTAACCCAGCAAGCGCCGTGGCCTCTGTCAGTCTCTTTGCGTGGACCTTGGATAAAAGCTCTTGCTGGAGAATGCGGGCATCGATCCCGCTACCTCTCGCATGCTAAGCGAGCGCTCTACCATTTGAGCTAATTCCCCATTTCCTTTGCTGCGCTCGTATCGTTTGATGCCAAAGACATACCCGTCTCCAAAGCCCAGGGACTTCTTGGCTCACATGGTACAGGGCTAACGACACAGAGCATGGTCGGCGTACGCGCCAGCTGGCACGCGCAAGCGCAAGGCCTTGGACGATGGATAGCTCATCCGGACGAGGCGCAGCTGAATGCTTTAAAGGTCCATGGCTCAATCAAGGTGCCTTAAAGTGCGGTCATAGGCAACGTCTCTGTGCCCTTCAGGGCTGCTTAAGTTGAAGTGATCTTACTGAGTGCGCTGTTCCATGTTGGGACCAGGAGGGGCGATGTAGCTCACCACCCTCTGAACTTCAGTTGCTACCACAGACAAGCCCATGCACAGCTTAGACTCAAGCTAAAAGTCCAGCAGCGTATGACACAGGCCATCAAGCCATTTTCATTAGTTTCGTGGGGAGCAGATCTGCCTTTCACGTGGGAAGTCGGTCTCCTCTGCCCTAACGAGGGGGGAGCTTCTGGACAAAGTCCATGCGGTCGGATTGGAAAACTGCCCTGCGATTGTGACTGCTGTCGGAGTAATGTGTTCAGCGCCTCGCTGGAAAATCAAAGAAAGGGCCACTGCGCCACGGGCAAAGTGGCTGATTTCGGTACGGCCAAGTCTCCAAGACGCAGGGTCCTGGCTCACGGTAAAGTGCAGGTGTATTTCACCATGTAAAGAATTGATCAGTACGTCAGTCCAAAGTCAAGCTGTACTGGTCCCATGTGGCCTGTGGAATCTCAAGGTGGCCTCGAGGAGTGTAGCTGGTTTCTGTAGTGTAGTGGTTATCACGTTCGCCTAACACGCGAAAGGTCCCCGGTTCGAAACCGGGCAGAAACTCGAGAGCTCCTCTTCTGTTTTTCACGGCCCGAGAGAAACATTTTTCTTGCATGTACATCGATCGTCGTCACTGGGAGCTCCTTTGTCGTTCCTGCTTGACGGGCGCTCAATCCCCGAGGCCGGTTAGCTCAGTTGGTTAGAGCGTGGTGCTAATAACGCCAAGGTCGCGGGTTCGATCCCCGTACGGGCCAAAACAGCTTTTTCACGTTAACCCAGCAAGCGCCGTGGCCTCTGTCAGTCTCTTTGCGTGGACCTTGGATAAAAGCTCTTGCTGGAGAATGCGGGCATCGATCCCGCTACCTCTCGCATGCTAAGCGAGCGCTCTACCATTTGAGCTAATTCCCCTTTTCCTTTGCTGTGCTCGTATCATTTGATGCCAAAGACATACCCGTCTCCAAAGCCCAGGGACTTCTTGGCTCACATGGTACAGGGCTAACGACACAGAGCATGGTCGGCGTACGCGCCAGCTGGCACGCGCAAGCGCAAGGCCTTGGACGATGGATAGCTCATCCGGACGAGGCGCAGCTGAATGCTTTAAAGGTCCATGGCTCAATCAAGGTGCCTTAAAGTGCGGTCATAGGCAACGTCTCTGTGCCCTTCAGGGCTGCTTAAGTTGAAGTGATCTTACTGAGTGCGCTGTTCCATGTTGGGACCAGGAGGGGCGATGTAGCTCACCACCCTCTGAACTTCAGTTGCTACCACAGACAAGCCCATGCACAGCTTAGACTCAAGCTAAAAGTCCAGCAGCGTATGACACAGGCCATCAAGCCATTTTCATTAGTTTCGTGGGGAGCAGATCTGCCTTTCACGTGGGAAGTCGGTCTCCTCTGCCCTAACGAGGGGGGAGCTTCTGGACAAAGTCCATGCGGTCGGATTGGAAAACTGCCCTGCGATTGTGACTGCTGTCGGAGTAATGTGTTCAGCGCCTCGCTGGAAAATCAAAGAAAGGGCCACCGCGCCACGGGCAAAGTGGCTGATTTCGGTACGGCCAAGTCTCCAAGACGCAGGGTCCTGGCTCACGGTAAAGTGCAGGTGTATTTCACCATGTAAAGAATTGATCAGTACGTCAGTCCAAAGTCAAGCTGTACTGGTCCCATGTGGCCTGTGGAATCTCAAGGTGGCCTCGAGGAGTGTAGCTGGTTTCTGTAGTGTAGTGGTTATCACGTTCGCCTAACACGTGAAAGGTCCCCGGTTCGAAACCGGGCAGAAACACGAGAGCTCTTCTTCTGTTTTTCACGGCCCGAGAGAAACATTTTTCTTGCATGTACATCGATCGTCGTCACTGGGAGCTCCTTTGTCGTTCCTGCTTGACGGGCGCTCAATCCCCGAGGCCGGTTAGCTCAGTTGGTTAGAGCGTGGTGCTAATGACGCCAAGGTCGCGGGTTCGATCCCCGTACGGGCCAAAACAGCTTTTTCACGTTAACCCAGCAAGCGCCGTGGCCTCTGTCAGTCTCTTTGCGTGGACCTTGGATAAAAGCTCTTGCTGGAGAATGCGGGCATCGATCCCGCTACCTCTCGCATGCTAAGCGAGCGCTCTACCATTTGAGCTAATTCCCCATTTCCTTTGCTGCGCTCGTATCGTTTGATGCCAAAGACATACCCGTCTCCAAAGCCCAGGGACTTCTTGGCTCACATGGTACAGGGCTAACGACACAGAGCATGGTCGGCGTACGCGCCAGCTGGCACGCGCAAGCGCAAGGCCTTGGACGATGGATAGCTCATCCGGACGAGGCGCAGCTGAATGCTTTAAAGGTCCATGGCTCAATCAAGGTGCCTTAAAGTGCGGTCATAGGCAACGTCTCTGTGCCCTTCAGGGCTGCTTAAGTTGAAGTGATCTTACTGAGTGCGCTGTTCCATGTTGGGACCAGGAGGGGCGATGTAGCTCACCACCCTCTGAACTTCAGTTGCTACCACAGACAAGCCCATGCACAGCTTAGACTCAAGCTAAAAGTCCAGCAGCGTATGACACAGGCCATCAAGCCATTTTCATTAGTTTCGTGGGGAGCAGATCTGCCTTTCACGTGGGAAGTCGGTCTCCTCTGCCCTAACGAGGGGGGAGCTTCTGGACAAAGTCCATGCGGTCGGATTGGAAAACTGCCCTGCGATTGTGACTGCTGTCGGAGTAATGTGTTCAGCGCCTCGCTGGAAAATCAAAGAAAGGGCCACTGCGCCACGGGCAAAGTGGCTGATTTCGGTACGGCCAAGTCTCCAAGACGCAGGGTCCTGGCTCACGGTAAAGTGCAGGTGTATTTCACCATGTAAAGAATTGATCAGTACGTCAGTCCAAAGTCAAGCTGTACTGGTCCCATGTGGCCTGTGGAATCTCAAGGTGGCCTCGAGGAGTGTAGCTGGTTTCTGTAGTGTAGTGGTTATCACGTTAGCCTAACACGCGAAAGGTCCCCGGTTCGAAACCGGGCAGAAACACGAGAGCTCCTCTTCTGTTTTTCACGGCCCGAGAGAAACATTTTTCTTGCATGTACATCGATCGTCGTCACTGGGAGCTCCTTTGTCGTTCCTGCTTGACGGGCGCTCGGTCCCCGAGGCCGGTTAGCTCAGTTGGTTAGAGCGTGGTGCTAATAATGCCAAGGTCGCGGGTTCGATCCCCGTACGGGCCAAAACAGCTTTTTCACGTTAACCCAGCAAGCGCCGTGGCCTCTGTCAGTCTCTTTGCGTGGACCTTGGATAAAAGCTCTTGCTGGAGAATGCGGGCATCGATCTCGCTACCTCTCGCATGCTAAGCGAGCGCTCTACCATTTGAGCTAATTCCCCTTTTCCTTTGCTGCGCTCGTATCATTTGATGCCAAAGACATACCCGTCTCCAAAGCCCAGGGACTTCTTGGCTCACATGGTACAGGGCTAACGACACAGAGCATGGTCGGCGTACGCGCCAGCTGGCACGCGCAAGCGCAAGGCCTTGGACGATGGATAGCTCATCCGGACGAGGCGCAGCTGAATGCTTTAAAGGTCCATGGCTCAATCAAGATGCCTTAAAGTGCGGTCATAGGCAACGTCTCTGTGCCCTTCAGGGCTGCTTAAGTTGAAGTGATCTTACTGAGTGCGCTGTTCCATGTTGGGACCAGGAGGGGCGATGTAGCTCACCACCCTCTGAACTTCAGTTGCTACCACAGACAAGCCCATGCACAGCTTAGACTCAAGCTAAAAGTCCAGCAGCGTATGACACAGGCCATCAAGCCATTTTCATTAGTTTCGTGGGGAGCAGATCTGCCTTTCACGTGGGAAGTCGGTCTCTTCTGCCCTAACGAGGGGGGAGCTTCTGGACAAAGTCCATGCGGTCGGATTGGAAAACTGCCCTGCGATTGTGACTGCTGTCGGAGTAATGTGTTCAGCGCCTCGCTGGAAAATCAAAGAAAGGGCCACTGCGCCACGGGCAAAGTAGCTGATTTCGGTACGGCCAAGTCTCCAAGACGCAGGGTCCTGGCTCACGGTAAAGTGCAGGTGTATTTCACCATGTAAAGAATTGATCAGTACGTCAGTCCAAAGTCAAGCTGTACTGGTCCCATGTGGCCTGTGGAATCTCAAGGTGGCCTCGAGGAGTGTAGCTGGTTTCTGTAGTGTAGTGGTTATCACGTTCGCCTAACACGCGAAAGGTCCCCGGTTCGAAACCGGGCAGAAACACGAGAGCTCCTCTTCTGTTTTTCACGGCCCGAGAGAAACATTTTTCTTGCATGTACATCGATCGTCGTCACTGGGAGCTCCTTTGTCGTTCCTGCTTGACGGGCGCTCGGTCCCCGAGGCCGGTTAGCTCAGTTGGTTAGAGCGTGGTGCTAATAACGCCAAGGTCGCGGGTTCGATCCCCGTACGGGCCAAAACAGCTTTTTCACGTTAACCCAGCAAGCGCCGTGGCCTCTGTCAGTCTCTTTGCGTGGACCTTGGATAAAAGCTCTTGCTGGAGAATGCGGGCATCGATCCCGCTACCTCTCGCATGCTAAGCGAGCGCTCTACCATTTGAGCTAATTCCCCTTTTCCTTTGCTGCGCTCGTATCATTTGATGCCAAAGACATACCCGTCTCCAAAGCCCAGGGACTTCTTGGCTCACATGGTACAGGGCTAACGACACAGAGCATGGTCGGCGTACGCGCCAGCTGGCACGCGCAAGCGCAAGGCCTTGGACGATGGATAGCTCATCCGGACGAGGCGCAGCTGAATGCTTTAAAGGTCCATGGCTCAATCAAGATGCCTTAAAGTGCGGTCATAGGCAACGTCTCTGTGCCCTTCAGGGCTGCTTAAGTTGAAGTGATCTTACTGAGTGCGCTGTTCCATGTTGGGACCAGGAGGGGCGATGTAGCTCACCACCCTCTGAACTTCAGTTGCTACCACAGACAAGCCCATGCACAGCTTAGACTCAAGCTAAAAGTCCAGCAGCGTATGACACAGGCCATCAAGCCATTTTCATTAGTTTCGTTGGGAGCAGATCTGCCTTTCACGTGGGAAGTCGGTCTCTTCTGCCCTAACGAGGGGGGAGCTTCTGGACAAAGTCCATGCGGTCGGATTGGAAAACTGCCCTGCGATTGTGACTGCTGTCGGAGTAATGTGTTCAGCGCCTCGCTGGAAAATCAAAGAAAGGGCCACTGCGCCACGGGCAAAGTGGCTGATTTCGGTACGGCCAAGTCTCCAAGACGCAGGGTCCTGGCTCACGGTAAAGTGCAGGTGTATTTCACCATGTAAAGAATTGATCAGTACGTCAGTCCAAAGTCAAGCTGTACTGGTCCCATGTGGCCTGTGGAATCTCAAGGTGGCCTCGAGGAGTGTAGCTGGTTTCTGTAGTGTAGTGGTTATCACGTTAGCCTAACACGCGAAAGGTCCCCGGTTCGAAACCGGGCAGAAACACGAGAGCTCCTCTTCTGTTTTTCACGGCCCGAGAGAAACATTTTTCTTGCATGTACATCGATCGTCGTCACTGGGAGCTCCTTTGTCGTTCCTGCTTGACGGGCGCTCGGTCCCCGAGGCCGGTTAGCTCAGTTGGTTAGAGCGTGGTGCTAATAATGCCAAGGTCGCGGGTTCGATCCCCGTACGGGCCAAAACAGCTTTTTCACGTTAACCCAGCAAGCGCCGTGGCCTCTGTCAGTCTCTTTGCGTGGACCTTGGATAAAAGCTCTTGCTGGAGAATGCGGGCATCGATCTCGCTACCTCTCGCATGCTAAGCGAGCGCTCTACCATTTGAGCTAATTCCCCTTTTCCTTTGCTGCGCTCGTATCATTTGATGCCAAAGACATACCCGTCTCCAAAGCCCAGGGACTTCTTGGCTCACATGGTACAGGGCTAACGACACAGAGCATGGTCGGCGTACGCGCCAGCTGGCACGCGCAAGCGCAAGGCCTTGGACGATGGATAGCTCATCCGGACGAGGCGCAGCTGAATGCTTTAAAGGTCCATGGCTCAATCAAGATGCCTTAAAGTGCGGTCATAGGCAACGTCTCTGTGCCCTTCAGGGCTGCTTAAGTTGAAGTGATCTTACTGAGTGCGCTGTTCCATGTTGGGACCAGGAGGGGCGATGTAGCTCACCACCCTCTGAACTTCAGTTGCTACCACAGACAAGCCCATGCACAGCTTAGACTCAAGCTAAAAGTCCAGCAGCGTATGACACAGGCCATCAAGCCATTTTCATTAGTTTCGTGGGGAGCAGATCTGCCTTTCACGTGGGAAGTCGGTCTCTTCTGCCCTAACGAGGGGGGAGCTTCTGGACAAAGTCCATGCGGTCGGATTGGAAAACTGCCCTGCGATTGTGACTGCTGTCGGAGTAATGTGTTCAGCGCCTCGCTGGAAAATCAAAGAAAGGGCCACTGCGCCACGGGCAAAGTAGCTGATTTCGGTACGGCCAAGTCTCCAAGACGCAGGGTCCTGGCTCACGGTAAAGTGCAGGTGTATTTCACCATGTAAAGAATTGATCAGTACGTCAGTCCAAAGTCAAGCTGTACTGGTCCCATGTGGCCTGTGGAATCTCAAGGTGGCCTCGAGGAGTGTAGCTGGTTTCTGTAGTGTAGTGGTTATCACGTTCGCCTAACACGCGAAAGGTCCCCGGTTCGAAACCGGGCAGAAACACGAGAGCTCCTCTTCTGTTTTTCACGGCCCGAGAGAAACATTTTTCTTGCATGTACATCGATCGTCGTCACTGGGAGCTCCTTTGTCGTTCCTGCTTGACGGGCGCTCGGTCCCCGAGGCCGGTTAGCTCAGTTGGTTAGAGCGTGGTGCTAATAACGCCAAGGTCGCGGGTTCGATCCCCGTACGGGCCAAAACAGCTTTTTCACGTTAACCCAGCAAGCGCCGTGGCCTCTGTCAGTCTCTTTGCGTGGACCTTGGATAAAAGCTCTTGCTGGAGAATGCGGGCATCGATCCCGCTACCTCTCGCATGCTAAGCGAGCGCTCTACCATTTGAGCTAATTCCCCTTTTCCTTTGCTGCGCTCGTATCATTTGATGCCAAAGACATACCCGTCTCCAAAGCCCAGGGACTTCTTGGCTCACATGGTACAGGGCTAACGACACAGAGCATGGTCGGCGTACGCGCCAGCTGGCACGCGCAAGCGCAAGGCCTTGGACGATGGATAGCTCATCCGGACGAGGCGCAGCTGAATGCTTTAAAGGTCCATGGCTCAATCAAGATGCCTTAAAGTGCGGTCATAGGCAACGTCTCTGTGCCCTTCAGGGCTGCTTAAGTTGAAGTGATCTTACTGAGTGCGCTGTTCCATGTTGGGACCAGGAGGGGCGATGTAGCTCACCACCCTCTGAACTTCAGTTGCTACCACAGACAAGCCCATGCACAGCTTAGACTCAAGCTAAAAGTCCAGCAGCGTATGACACAGGCCATCAAGCCATTTTCATTAGTTTCGTTGGGAGCAGATCTGCCTTTCACGTGGGAAGTCGGTCTCTTCTGCCCTAACGAGGGGGGAGCTTCTGGACAAAGTCCATGCGGTCGGATTGGAAAACTGCCCTGCGATTGTGACTGCTGTCGGAGTAATGTGTTCAGCGCCTCGCTGGAAAATCAAAGAAAGGGCCACTGCGCCACGGGCAAAGTGGCTGATTTCGGTACGGCCAAGTCTCCAAGACGCAGGGTCCTGGCTCACGGTAAAGTGCAGGTGTATTTCACCATGTAAAGAATTGATCAGTACGTCAGTCCAAAGTCAAGCTGTACTGGTCCCATGTGGCCTGTGGAATCTCAAGGTGGCCTCGAGGAGTGTAGCTGGTTTCTGTAGTGTAGTGGTTATCACGTTCGCCTAACACGCGAAAGGTCCCCGGTTCGAAACCGGGCAGAAACACGAGAGCTCCTCTTCTGTTTTTCACGGCCCGAGAGAAACATTTTTCTTGCATGTACATCGATCGTCGTCACTGGGAGCTCCTTTGTCGTTCCTGCTTGACGGGCGCTCGGTCCCCGAGGCCGGTTAGCTCAGTTGGTTAGAGCGTGGTGCTAATAACGCCAAGGTCGTGGGTTCGATCCCCGTACGGGCCAAAACAGCTTTTTCACGTTAACCCAGCAAGCGCCGTGGCCTCTGTCAGTCTCTTTGCGTGGACCTTGGATAAAAGCTCTTGCTGGAGAATGCGGGCATCGATCCCGCTACCTCTCGCATGCTAAGCGAGCGCTCTACCATTTGAGCTAATTCCCCATTTCCTTTGCTGCGCTCGTATCGTTTGATGCCAAAGACATACCCGTCTCCAAAGCCCAGGGACTTCTTGGCTCACATGGTACAGGGCTAACGACACAGAGCATGGTCGGCGTACGCGCCAGCTGGCACGCGCAAGCGCAAGGCCTTGGACGATGGATAGCTCATCCGGACGAGGCGCAGCTGAATGCTTTAAAGGTCCATGGCTCAATCAAGGTGCCTTAAAGTGCGGTCATAGGCAACGTCTCTGTGCCCTTCAGGGCTGCTTAAGTTGAAGTGATCTTACTGAGTGCGCTGTTCCATGTTGGGACCAGGAGGGGCGATGTAGCTCACCACCCTCTGAACTTCAGTTGCTACCACAGACAAGCCCATGCACAGCTTAGACTCAAGCTAAAAGTCCAGCAGCGTATGACACAGGCCATCAAGCCATTTTCATTAGTTTCGTGGGGAGCAGATCTGCCTTTCACGTGGGAAGTCGGTCTCCTCTGCCCTAACGAGGGGGGAGCTTCTGGACAAAGTCCATGCGGTCGGATTGGAAAACTGCCCTGCGATTGTGACTGCTGTCGGAGTAATGTGTTCAGCGCCTCGCTGGAAAATCAAAGAAAGGGCCACTGCGCCACGGGCAAAGTGGCTGATTTCGGTACGGCCAAGTCTCCAAGACGCAGGGTCCTGGCTCACGGTAAAGTGCAGGTGTATTTCACCATGTAAAGAATTGATCAGTACGTCAGTCCAAAGTCAAGCTGTACTGGTCCCATGTGGCCTGTGGAATCTCAAGGTGGCCTCGAGGAGTGTAGCTGGTTTCTGTAGTGTAGTGGTTATCACGTTAGCCTAACACGCGAAAGGTCCCCGGTTCGAAACCGGGCAGAAACACGAGAGCTCCTCTTCTGTTTTTCACGGCCCGAGAGAAACATTTTTCTTGCATGTACATCGATCGTCGTCACTGGGAGCTCCTTTGTCGTTCCTGCTTGACGGGCGCTCGGTCCCCGAGGCCGGTTAGCTCAGTTGGTTAGAGCGTGGTGCTAATAATGCCAAGGTCGCGGGTTCGATCCCCGTACGGGCCAAAACAGCTTTTTCACGTTAACCCAGCAAGCGCCGTGGCCTCTGTCAGTCTCTTTGCGTGGACCTTGGATAAAAGCTCTTGCTGGAGAATGCGGGCATCGATCTCGCTACCTCTCGCATGCTAAGCGAGCGCTCTACCATTTGAGCTAATTCCCCTTTTCCTTTGCTGCGCTCGTATCATTTGATGCCAAAGACATACCCGTCTCCAAAGCCCAGGGACTTCTTGGCTCACATGGTACAGGGCTAACGACACAGAGCATGGTCGGCGTACGCGCCAGCTGGCACGCGCAAGCGCAAGGCCTTGGACGATGGATAGCTCATCCGGACGAGGCGCAGCTGAATGCTTTAAAGGTCCATGGCTCAATCAAGATGCCTTAAAGTGCGGTCATAGGCAACGTCTCTGTGCCCTTCAGGGCTGCTTAAGTTGAAGTGATCTTACTGAGTGCGCTGTTCCATGTTGGGACCAGGAGGGGCGATGTAGCTCACCACCCTCTGAACTTCAGTTGCTACCACAGACAAGCCCATGCACAGCTTAGACTCAAGCTAAAAGTCCAGCAGCGTATGACACAGGCCATCAAGCCATTTTCATTAGTTTCGTGGGGAGCAGATCTGCCTTTCACGTGGGAAGTCGGTCTCTTCTGCCCTAACGAGGGGGGAGCTTCTGGACAAAGTCCATGCGGTCGGATTGGAAAACTGCCCTGCGATTGTGACTGCTGTCGGAGTAATGTGTTCAGCGCCTCGCTGGAAAATCAAAGAAAGGGCCACTGCGCCACGGGCAAAGTAGCTGATTTCGGTACGGCCAAGTCTCCAAGACGCAGGGTCCTGGCTCACGGTAAAGTGCAGGTGTATTTCACCATGTAAAGAATTGATCAGTACGTCAGTCCAAAGTCAAGCTGTACTGGTCCCATGTGGCCTGTGGAATCTCAAGGTGGCCTCGAGGAGTGTAGCTGGTTTCTGTAGTGTAGTGGTTATCACGTTCGCCTAACACGCGAAAGGTCCCCGGTTCGAAACCGGGCAGAAACACGAGAGCTCCTCTTCTGTTTTTCACGGCCCGAGAGAAACATTTTTCTTGCATGTACATCGATCGTCGTCACTGGGAGCTCCTTTGTCGTTCCTGCTTGACGGGCGCTCGGTCCCCGAGGCCGGTTAGCTCAGTTGGTTAGAGCGTGGTGCTAATAACGCCAAGGTCGCGGGTTCGATCCCCGTACGGGCCAAAACAGCTTTTTCACGTTAACCCAGCAAGCGCCGTGGCCTCTGTCAGTCTCTTTGCGTGGACCTTGGATAAAAGCTCTTGCTGGAGAATGCGGGCATCGATCCCGCTACCTCTCGCATGCTAAGCGAGCGCTCTACCATTTGAGCTAATTCCCCTTTTCCTTTGCTGCGCTCGTATCATTTGATGCCAAAGACATACCCGTCTCCAAAGCCCAGGGACTTCTTGGCTCACATGGTACAGGGCTAACGACACAGAGCATGGTCGGCGTACGCGCCAGCTGGCACGCGCAAGCGCAAGGCCTTGGACGATGGATAGCTCATCCGGACGAGGCGCAGCTGAATGCTTTAAAGGTCCATGGCTCAATCAAGATGCCTTAAAGTGCGGTCATAGGCAACGTCTCTGTGCCCTTCAGGGCTGCTTAAGTTGAAGTGATCTTACTGAGTGCGCTGTTCCATGTTGGGACCAGGAGGGGCGATGTAGCTCACCACCCTCTGAACTTCAGTTGCTACCACAGACAAGCCCATGCACAGCTTAGACTCAAGCTAAAAGTCCAGCAGCGTATGACACAGGCCATCAAGCCATTTTCATTAGTTTCGTTGGGAGCAGATCTGCCTTTCACGTGGGAAGTCGGTCTCTTCTGCCCTAACGAGGGGGGAGCTTCTGGACAAAGTCCATGCGGTCGGATTGGAAAACTGCCCTGCGATTGTGACTGCTGTCGGAGTAATGTGTTCAGCGCCTCGCTGGAAAATCAAAGAAAGGGCCACTGCGCCACGGGCAAAGTGGCTGATTTCGGTACGGCCAAGTCTCCAAGACGCAGGGTCCTGGCTCACGGTAAAGTGCAGGTGTATTTCACCATGTAAAGAATTGATCAGTACGTCAGTCCAAAGTCAAGCTGTACTGGTCCCATGTGGCCTGTGGAATCTCAAGGTGGCCTCGAGGAGTGTAGCTGGTTTCTGTAGTGTAGTGGTTATCACGTTCGCCTAACACGCGAAAGGTCCCCGGTTCGAAACCGGGCAGAAACACGAGAGCTCCTCTTCTGTTTTTCACGGCCCGAGAGAAACATTTTTCTTGCATGTACATCGATCGTCGTCACTGGGAGCTCCTTTGTCGTTCCTGCTTGACGGGCGCTCGGTCCCCGAGGCCGGTTAGCTCAGTTGGTTAGAGCGTGGTGCTAATAACGCCAAGGTCGTGGGTTCGATCCCCGTACGGGCCAAAACAGCTTTTTCACGTTAACCCAGCAAGCGCCGTGGCCTCTGTCAGTCTCTTTGCGTGGACCTTGGATAAAAGCTCTTGCTGGAGAATGCGGGCATCGATCCCGCTACCTCTCGCATGCTAAGCGAGCGCTCTACCATTTGAGCTAATTCCCCATTTCCTTTGCTGCGCTCGTATCGTTTGATGCCAAAGACATACCCGTCTCCAAAGCCCAGGGACTTCTTGGCTCACATGGTACAGGGCTAACGACACAGAGCATGGTCGGCGTACGCGCCAGCTGGCACGCGCAAGCGCAAGGCCTTGGACGATGGATAGCTCATCCGGACGAGGCGCAGCTGAATGCTTTAAAGGTCCATGGCTCAATCAAGGTGCCTTAAAGTGCGGTCATAGGCAACGTCTCTGTGCCCTTCAGGGCTGCTTAAGTTGAAGTGATCTTACTGAGTGCGCTGTTCCATGTTGGGACCAGGAGGGGCGATGTAGCTCACCACCCTCTGAACTTCAGTTGCTACCACAGACAAGCCCATGCACAGCTTAGACTCAAGCTAAAAGTCCAGCAGCGTATGACACAGGCCATCAAGCCATTTTCATTAGTTTCGTGGGGAGCAGATCTGCCTTTCACGTGGGAAGTCGGTCTCCTCTGCCCTAACGAGGGGGGAGCTTCTGGACAAAGTCCATGCGGTCGGATTGGAAAACTGCCCTGCGATTGTGACTGCTGTCGGAGTAATGTGTTCAGCGCCTCGCTGGAAAATCAAAGAAAGGGCCACTGCGCCACGGGCAAAGTGGCTGATTTCGGTACGGCCAAGTCTCCAAGACGCAGGGTCCTGGCTCACGGTAAAGTGCAGGTGTATTTCACCATGTAAAGAATTGATCAGTACGTCAGTCCAAAGTCAAGCTGTACTGGTCCCATGTGGCCTGTGGAATCTCAAGGTGGCCTCGAGGAGTGTAGCTGGTTTCTGTAGTGTAGTGGTTATCACGTTAGCCTAACACGCGAAAGGTCCCCGGTTCGAAACCGGGCAGAAACACGAGAGCTCCTCTTCTGTTTTTCACGGCCCGAGAGAAACATTTTTCTTGCATGTACATCGATCGTCGTCACTGGGAGCTCCTTTGTCGTTCCTGCTTGACGGGCGCTCGGTCCCCGAGGCCGGTTAGCTCAGTTGGTTAGAGCGTGGTGCTAATAATGCCAAGGTCGCGGGTTCGATCCCCGTACGGGCCAAAACAGCTTTTTCACGTTAACCCAGCAAGCGCCGTGGCCTCTGTCAGTCTCTTTGCGTGGACCTTGGATAAAAGCTCTTGCTGGAGAATGCGGGCATCGATCTCGCTACCTCTCGCATGCTAAGCGAGCGCTCTACCATTTGAGCTAATTCCCCTTTTCCTTTGCTGCGCTCGTATCATTTGATGCCAAAGACATACCCGTCTCCAAAGCCCAGGGACTTCTTGGCTCACATGGTACAGGGCTAACGACACAGAGCATGGTCGGCGTACGCGCCAGCTGGCACGCGCAAGCGCAAGGCCTTGGACGATGGATAGCTCATCCGGACGAGGCGCAGCTGAATGCTTTAAAGGTCCATGGCTCAATCAAGATGCCTTAAAGTGCGGTCATAGGCAACGTCTCTGTGCCCTTCAGGGCTGCTTAAGTTGAAGTGATCTTACTGAGTGCGCTGTTCCATGTTGGGACCAGGAGGGGCGATGTAGCTCACCACCCTCTGAACTTCAGTTGCTACCACAGACAAGCCCATGCACAGCTTAGACTCAAGCTAAAAGTCCAGCAGCGTATGACACAGGCCATCAAGCCATTTTCATTAGTTTCGTGGGGAGCAGATCTGCCTTTCACGTGGGAAGTCGGTCTCTTCTGCCCTAACGAGGGGGGAGCTTCTGGACAAAGTCCATGCGGTCGGATTGGAAAACTGCCCTGCGATTGTGACTGCTGTCGGAGTAATGTGTTCAGCGCCTCGCTGGAAAATCAAAGAAAGGGCCACTGCGCCACGGGCAAAGTAGCTGATTTCGGTACGGCCAAGTCTCCAAGACGCAGGGTCCTGGCTCACGGTAAAGTGCAGGTGTATTTCACCATGTAAAGAATTGATCAGTACGTCAGTCCAAAGTCAAGCTGTACTGGTCCCATGTGGCCTGTGGAATCTCAAGGTGGCCTCGAGGAGTGTAGCTGGTTTCTGTAGTGTAGTGGTTATCACGTTCGCCTAACACGCGAAAGGTCCCCGGTTCGAAACCGGGCAGAAGTACGAGAGCTCCTCTTCTGTTTTTCACGGCCCGAGAGAAACATTTTTCTTGCATGTACATCGATCGTCGTCACTGGGAGCTCCTTTGTCGTTCCTGCTTGACGGGCGTTCGGTCCCCGAGGCCGGTTAGCTCAGTTGGTTAGAGCGTGGTGCTAATAACGCCAAGGTCGCGGGTTCGATCCCCGTAAGGGCCAAAACAGCTTTTTCACGTTAACCCAGCAAGCGCCGTGGCCTCTGTCAGTCTCTTTGCGTGGACCTTGGATAAAAGCTCTTGCTGGAGAATGCGGGCATCGATCCCGCTACCTCTCGCATGCTAAGCGAGCGCTCTACCATTTGAGCTAATTCCCCTTTTCTTTTGCTGCGCTCGTATCATTTGATGCCAAAGACATACCCGTCTCCAAAGCCCAGGGACTTCTTGGCTCACATGGTACAGGGCTAACGACACAGAGCATGGTCGGCGTACGCGCCAGCTGGCACGCGCAAGCGCAAGGCCTTGGACGATGGATAGCTCATCCGGACGAGGCGCAGCTGAATGCTTTAAAGGTCCATGGCTCAATCAAGATGCCTTAAAGTGCGGTCATAGGCAACGTCTCTGTGCCCTTCAGGGCTGCTTAAGTTGAAGTGATCTTACTGAGTGCGCTGTTCCATGTTGGGACCAGGAGGGGCGATGTAGCTCACCACCCTCTGAACTTCAGTTGCTACCACAGACAAGCCCATGCACAGCTTAGACTCAAGCTAAAAGTCCAGCAGCGTATGACACAGGCCATCAAGCCATTTTCATTAGTTTCGTGGGGAGCAGATCTGCCTTTCACGTGGGAAGTCGGTCTCTTCTGCCCTAACGAGGGGGGAGCTTCTGGACAAAGTCCATGCGGTCGGATTGGAAAACTGCCCTGCGATTGTGACTGCTGTCGGAGTAATGTGTTCAGCGCCTCGCTGGAAAATCAAAGAAAGGGCCACTGCGCCACGGGCAAAGTAGCTGATTTCGGTACGGCCAAGTCTCCAAGACGCAGGGTCCTGGCTCACGGTAAAGTGCAGGTGTATTTCACCATGTAAAGAATTGATCAGTACGTCAGTCCAAAGTCAAGCTGTACTGGTCCCATGTGGCCTGTGGAATCTCAAGGTGGCCTCGAGGAGTGTAGCTGGTTTCTGTAGTGTAGTGGTTATCACGTTCGCCTAACACGCGAAAGGTCCCCAGTTCGAAACCGGGCAGAAGTACGAGAGCTCCTCTTCTGTTTTTCACGGCCCGAGAGAAACATTTTTCTTGCATGTACATCGATCGTCGTCACTGGGAGCTCCTTTGTCGTTCCTGCTTGACGGGCGTTCGGTCCCCGAGGCCGGTTAGCTCAGTTGGTTAGAGCGTGGTGCTAATAACGCCAAGGTCGCGGGTTCGATCCCCGTAAGGGCCAAAACAGCTTTTTCACGTTAACCCAGCAAGCGCCGTGGCCTCTGTCAGTCTCTTTGCGTGGACCTTGGATAAAAGCTCTTGCTGGAGAATGCGGGCATCGATCCCGCTACCTCTCGCATGCTAAGCGAGCGCTCTACCATTTGAGCTAATTCCCCTTTTCTTTTGCTGCGCTCGTATCATTTGATGCCAAAGACATACCCGTCTCCAAAGCCCAGGGACTTCTTGGCTCACATGGTACAGGGCTAACGACACAGAGCATGGTCGGCGTACGCGCCAGCTGGCACGCGCAAGCGCAAGGCCTTGGACGATGGATAGCTCATCCGGACGAGGCGCAGCTGAATGCTTTAAAGGTCCATGGCTCAATCAAGATGCCTTAAAGTGCGGTCATAGGCAACGTCTCTGTGCCCTTCAGGGCTGCTTAAGTTGAAGTGATCTTACTGAGTGCGCTGTTCCATGTTGGGACCAGGAGGGGCGATGTAGCTCACCACCCTCTGAACTTCAGTTGCTACCACAGACAAGCCCATGCACAGCTTAGACTCAAGCTAAAAGTCCAGCAGCGTATGACACAGGCCATCAAGCCATTTTCATTAGTTTCGTGGGGAGCAGATCTGCCTTTCACGTGGGAAGTCGGTCTCTTCTGCCCTAACGAGGGGGGAGCTTCTGGACAAAGTCCATGCGGTCGGATTGGAAAACTGCCCTGCGATTGTGACTGCTGTCGGAGTAATGTGTTCAGCGCCTCGCTGGAAAATCAAAGAAAGGGCCACTGCGCCACGGGCAAAGTAGCTGATTTCGGTACGGCCAAGTCTCCAAGACGCAGGGTCCTGGCTCACGGTAAAGTGCAGGTGTATTTCACCATGTAAAGAATTGATCAGTACGTCAGTCCAAAGTCAAGCTGTACTGGTCCCATGTGGCCTGTGGAATCTCAAGGTGGCCTCGAGGAGTGTAGCTGGTTTCTGTAGTGTAGTGGTTATCACGTTCGCCTAACACGCGAAAGGTCCCCGGTTCGAAACCGGGCAGAAGTACGAGAGCTCCTCTTCTGTTTTTCACGGCCCGAGAGAAACATTTTTCTTGCATGTACATCGATCGTCGTCACTGGGAGCTCCTTTGTCGTTCCTGCTTGACGGGCGTTCGGTCCCCGAGGCCGGTTAGCTCAGTTGGTTAGAGCGTGGTGCTAATAACGCCAAGGTCGCGGGTTCGATCCCCGTAAGGGCCAAAACAGCTTTTTCACGTTAACCCAGCAAGCGCCGTGGCCTCTGTCAGTCTCTTTGCGTGGACCTTGGATAAAAGCTCTTGCTGGAGAATGCGGGCATCGATCCCGCTACCTCTCGCATGCTAAGCGAGCGCTCTACCATTTGAGCTAATTCCCCTTTTCCTTTGCTGCGCTCGTATCATTTGATGCCAAAGACATACCCGTCTCCAAAGCCCAGGGACTTCTTGGCTCACATGGTACAGGGCTAACGACACAGAGCATGGTCGGCGTACGCGCCAGCTGGCACGCGCAAGCGCAAGGCCTTGGACGATGGATAGCTCATCCGGACGAGGCGCAGCTGAATGCTTTAAAGGTCCATGGCTCAATCAAGATGCCTTAAAGTGCGGTCATAGGCAACGTCTCTGTGCCCTTCAGGGCTGCTTAAGTTGAAGTGATCTTACTGAGTGCGCTGTTCCATGTTGGGACCAGGAGGGGCGATGTAGCTCACCACCCTCTGAACTTCAGTTGCTACCACAGACAAGCCCATGCACAGCTTAGACTCAAGCTAAAAGTCCAGCAGCGTATGACACAGGCCATCAAGCCATTTTCATTAGTTTCGTGGGGAGCAGATCTGCCTTTCACGTGGGAAGTCGGTCTCCTCTGCCCTAACGAGGGGGGAGCTTCTGGACAAAGTCCATGCGGTCGGATTGGAAAACTGCCCTGCGATTGTGACTGCTGTCGGAGTAATGTGTTCAGCGCCTCGCTGGAAAATCAAAGAAAGGGCCACTGCGCCACGGGCAAAGTGGCTGATTTCGGTACGGCCAAGTCTCCAAGACGCAGGGTCCTGGCTCACGGTAAAGTGCAGGTGTATTTCACCATGTAAAGAATTGATCAGTACGTCAGTCCAAAGTCAAGCTGTACTGGTCCCATGTGGCCTGTGGAATCTCAAGGTGGCCTCGAGGAGTGTAGCTGGTTTCTGTAGTGTAGTGGTTATCACGTTCGCCTAACACGCGAAAGGTCCCCGGTTCGAAACCGGGCAGAAACACGAGAGCTCCTCTTCTGTTTTTCACGGCCCGAGAGAAACATTTTTCTTGCATGTACATCGATCGTCGTCACTGGGAGCTCCTTTCTCGTTCCTGCTTGATGGGCGCTCGGTCCCCGAGGCCGGTTAGCTCAGTTGGTTAGAGCGTGGTGCTAATAACGCCAAGGTCGCGGGTTCGATCCCCGTACGGGCCAAAACAGCTTTTTCACGTTAACCCAGCAAGCGCCGTGGCCTCTGTCAGTCTCTTTGCGTGGACCTTGGATAAAAGCTCTTGCTGGAGAATGCGGGCATCGATCCCGCTACCTCTCGCATGCTAAGCGAGCGCTCTACCATTTGAGCTAATTCCCCTTTTCCTTTGCTGCGCTCGTATCATTTGATGCCAAAGACATACCCGTCTCCAAAGCCCAGGGACTTCTTGGCTCACATGGTACAGGGCTAACGACACAGAGCATGGTCGGCGTACGCGCCAGCTGGCACGCGCAAGCGCAAGGCCTTGGACGATGGATAGCTCATCCGGACGAGGCGCAGCTGAATGCTTTAAAGGTCCATGGCTCAATCAAGATGCCTTAAAGTGCGGTCATAGGCAACGTCTCTGTGCCCTTCAGGGCTGCTTAAGTTGAAGTGATCTTACTGAGTGCGCTGTTCCATGTTGGGACCAGGAGGGGCGATGTAGCTCACCACCCTCTGAACTTCAGTTGCTACCACAGACAAGCCCATGCACAGCTTAGACTCAAGCTAAAAGTCCAGCAGCGTATGACACAGGCCATCAAGCCATTTTCATTAGTTTCGTGGGGAGCAGATCTGCCTTTCACGTGGGAAGTCGGTCTCTTCTGCCCTAACGAGGGGGGAGCTTCTGGACAAAGTCCATGCGGTCGGATTGGAAAACTGCCCTGCGATTGTGACTGCTGTCGGAGTAATGTGTTCAGCGCCTCGCTGGAAAATCAAAGAAAGGGCCACTGCGCCACGGGCAAAGTGGCTGATTTCGGTACGGCCAAGTCTCCAAGACGCAGGGTCCTGGCTCACGGTAAAGTGCAGGTGTATTTCACCATGTAAAGAATTGATCAGTACGTCAGTCCAAAGTCAAGCTGTACTGGTCCCATGTGGCCTGTGGAATCTCAAGGTGGCCTCGAGGAGTGTAGCTGGTTTCTGTAGTGTAGTGGTTATCACGTTTGCTTAACACGCGAAAGGTCCCCGGTTCGAAACCGGGCAGAAGTACGAGAGCTCCTCTTCTGTTTTTCACGGCCCGAGAGAAACATTTTTCTTGCATGTACATCGATCGTCGTCACTGGGAGCTCCTTTGTCGTTCCTGCTTGACGGGCGTTTGGTCCCCGAGGCCGGTTAGCTCAGTTGGTTAGAGCGTGGTGCTAATAACGCCAAGGTCGCGGGTTCGATCCCCGTAAGGGCCAAAACAGCTTTTTCACGTTAACCCAGCAAGCGCCGTGGCCTCTGTCAGTCTCTTTGCGTGGACCTTGGATAAAAGCTCTTGCTGGAGAATGCGGGCATCGATCCCGCTACCTCTCGCATGCTAAGCGAGCGCTCTACCATTTGAGCTAATTCCCCTTTTCTTTTGCTGCGCTCGTATCATTTGATGCCAAAGACATACCCGTCTCCAAAGCCCAGGGACTTCTTGGCTCACATGGTACAGGGCTAACGACACAGAGCATGGTCGGCGTACGCGCCAGCTGGCACGCGCAAGCGCAAGGCCTTGGACGATGGATAGCTCATCCGGACGAGGCGCAGCTGAATGCTTTAAAGGTCCATGGCTCAATCAAGATGCCTTAAAGTGCGGTCATAGGCAACGTCTCTGTGCCCTTCAGGGCTGCTTAAGTTGAAGTGATCTTACTGAGTGCGCTGTTCCATGTTGGGACCAGGAGGGGCGATGTAGCTCACCACCCTCTGAACTTCAGTTGCTACCACAGACAAGCCCATGCACAGCTTAGACTCAAGCTAAAAGTCCAGCAGCGTATGACACAGGCCATCAAGCCATTTTCATTAGTTTCGTGGGGAGCAGATCTGCCTTTCACGTGGGAAGTCGGTCTCTTCTGCCCTAACGAGGGGGGAGCTTCTGGACAAAGTCCATGCGGTCGGATTGGAAAACTGCCCTGCGATTGTGACTGCTGTCGGAGTAATGTGTTCAGCGCCTCGCTGGAAAATCAAAGAAAGGGCCACTGCGCCACGGGCAAAGTGGCTGATTTCGGTACGGCCAAGTCTCCAAGACGCAGGGTCCTGGCTCACGGTAAAGTGCAGGTGTATTTCACCATGTAAAGAATTGATCAGTACGTCAGTCCAAAGTCAAGCTGTACTGGTCCCATGTGGCCTGTGGAATCTCAAGGTGGCCTCGAGGAGTGTAGCTGGTTTCTGTAGTGTAGTGGTTATCACGTTCGCCTAACACGCGAAAGGTCCCCGGTTCGAAACCGGGCAGAAGTACGAGAGCTCCTCTTCTGTTTTTCACGGCCCGAGAGAAACATTTTTCTTGCATGTACATCGATCGTCGTCACTGGGAGCTCCTTTGTCGTTCCTGCTTGACGGGCGCTCGGTCCCCGAGGCCGGTTAGCTCAGTTGGTTAGAGCGTGGTGCTAATAACGCCAAGGTCGCGGGTTCGATCCCCGTACGGGCCAAAACAGCTTTTTCACGTTAACCCAGCAAGCGCCGTGGCCTCTGTCAGTCTCTTTGCGTGGACCTTGGATAAAAGCTCTTGCTGGAGAATGCGGGCATCGATCCCGCTACCTCTCGCATGCTAAGCGAGCGCTCTACCATTTGAGCTAATTCCCCTTTTCCTTTGCTGCGCTCGTATCGTTTGATGCCAAAGACATACCCGTCTCCAAAGCCCAGGGACTTCTTGGCTCACATGGTACAGGGCTAACGACACAGAGCATGGTCGGCGTACGCGCCAGCTGGCACGCGCAAGCGCAAGGCCTTGGACGATGGATAGCTCATCCGGACGAGGCGCAGCTGAATGCTTTAAAGGTCCATGGCTCAATCAAGATGCCTTAAAGTGCGGTCATAGGCAACGTCTCTGTGCCCTTCAGGGCTGCTTAAGTTGAAGTGATCTTACTGAGTGCGCTGTTCCATGTTGGGACCAGGAGGGGCGATGTAGCTCACCACCCTCTGAACTTCAGTTGCTACCACAGACAAGCCCATGCACAGCTTAGACTCAAGCTAAAAGTCCAGCAGCGTATGACACAGGCCATCAAGCCATTTTCATTAGTTTCGTGGGGAGCAGATCTGCCTTTCACGTGGGAAGTCGGTCTCCTCTGCCCTAACGAGGGGGGAGCTTCTGGACAAAGTCCATGCGGTCGGATTGGAAAACTGCCCTGCGATTGTGACTGCTGTCGGAGTAATGTGTTCAGCGCCTCGCTGGAAAATCAAAGAAAGGGCCACTGCGCCACGGGCAAAGTGGCTGATTTCGGTACGGCCAAGTCTCCAAGACGCAGGGTCCTGGCTCACGGTAAAGTGCAGGTGTATTTCACCATGTAAAGAATTGATCAGTACGTCAGTCCAAAGTCAAGCTGTACTGGTCCCATGTGGCCTGTGGAATCTCAAGGTGGCCTCGAGGAGTGTAGCTGGTTTCTGTAGTGTAGTGGTTATCACGTTCGCCTAACACGCGAAAGGTCCCCGGTTCGAAACCGGGCAGAAACACGAGAGCTCCTCTTCTGTTTTTCACGGCCCGAGAGAAACATTTTTCTTGCATGTACATCGATCGTCGTCACTGGGAGCTCCTTTGTCGTTCCTGCTTGACGGGCGCTCGGTCCCCTAGGCCGGTTAGCTCAGTTGGTTAGAGCGTGGTGCTAATAACGCCAAGGTCGCGGGTTCGATCCCCGTACGGGCCAAAACAGCTTTTTCACGTTAACCCAGCAAGCGCCGTGGCCTCTGTCAGTCTCTTTGCGTGGACCTTGGATAAAAGCTCTTGCTGGAGAATGCGGGCATCGATCCCGCTACCTCTCGCATGCTAAGCGAGCGCTCTACCATTTGAGCTAATTCCCCTTTTCCTTTGCTGCGCTCGTATCATTTGATGCCAAAGACATACCCGTCTCCAAAGCCCAGGGACTTCTTGGCTCACATGGTACAGGGCTAACGACACAGAGCATGGTCGGCGTACGCGCCAGCTGGCACGCGCAAGCGCAAGGCCTTGGACGATGGATAGCTCATCCGGACGAGGCGCAGCTGAATGCTTTAAAGGTCCATGGCTCAATCAAGATGCCTTAAAGTGCGGTCATAGGCAACGTCTCTGTGCCCTTCAGGGCTGCTTAAGTTGAAGTGATCTTACTGAGTGCGCTGTTCCATGTTGGGACCAGGAGGGGCGATGTAGCTCACCACCCTCTGAACTTCAGTTGCTACCACAGACAAGCCCATGCACAGCTTAGACTCAAGCTAAAAGTCCAGCAGCGTATGACACAGGCCATCAAGCCATTTTCATTAGTTTCGTGGGGAGCAGATCTGCCTTTCACGTGGGAAGTCGGTCTCCTCTGCCCTAACGAGGGGGGAGCTTCTGGACAAAGTCCATGCGGTCGGATTGGAAAACTGCCCTGCGATTGTGACTGCTGTCGGAGTAATGTGTTCAGCGCCTCGCTGGAAAATCAAAGAAAGGGCCACTGCGCCACGGGCAAAGTGGCTGATTTCGGTACGGCCAAGTCTCCAAGACGCAGGGTCCTGGCTCACGGTAAAGTGCAGGTGTATTTCACCATGTAAAGAATTGATCAGTACGTCAGTCCAAAGTCAAGCTGTACTGGTCCCATGTGGCCTGTGGAATCTCAAGGTGGCCTCGAGGAGTGTAGCTGGTTTCTGTAGTGTAGTGGTTATCACGTTCGCCTAACACGCGAAAGGTCCCCGGTTCGAAACCGGGCAGAAACACGAGAGCTCCTCTTCTGTTTTTCACGGCCCGAGAGAAACATTTTTCTTGCATGTACATCGATCGTCGTCACTGGGAGCTCCTTTGTCGTTCCTGCTTGACGGGCGCTCGGTCCCCGAGGCCGGTTAGCTCAGTTGGTTAGAGCGTGGTGCTAATAACGCCAAGGTCGCGGGTTCGATCCCCGTACGGGCCAAAACAGCTTTTTCACGTTAACCCAGCAAGCGCCGTGGCCTCTGTCAGTCTCTTTGCGTGGACCTTGGATAAAAGCTCTTGCTGGAGAATGCGGGCATCGATCCCGCTACCTCTCGCATGCTAAGCGAGCGCTCTACCATTTGAGCTAATTCCCCTTTTCCTTTGCTGCGCTCGTATCGTTTGATGCCAAAGACATACCCGTCTCCAAAGCCCAGGGACTTCTTGGCTCACATGGTACAGGGCTAACGACACAGAGCATGGTCGGCGTACGCGCCAGCTGGCACGCGCAAGCGCAAGGCCTTGGACGATGGATAGCTCATCCGGACGAGGCGCAGCTGAATGCTTTAAAGGTCCATGGCTCAATCAAGATGCCTTAAAGTGCGGTCATAGGCAACGTCTCTGTGCCCTTCAGGGCTGCTTAAGTTGAAGTGATCTTACTGAGTGCGCTGTTCCATGTTGGGACCAGGAGGGGCGATGTAGCTCACCACCCTCTGAACTTCAGTTGCTACCACAGACAAGCCCATGCACAGCTTAGACTCAAGCTAAAAGTCCAGCAGCGTATGACACAGGCCATCAAGCCATTTTCATTAGTTTCGTGGGGAGCAGATCTGCCTTTCACGTGGGAAGTCGGTCTCCTCTGCCCTAACGAGGGGGGAGCTTCTGGACAAAGTCCATGCGGTCGGATTGGAAAACTGCCCTGCGATTGTGACTGCTGTCGGAGTAATGTGTTCAGCGCCTCGCTGGAAAATCAAAGAAAGGGCCACTGCGCCACGGGCAAAGTGGCTGATTTCGGTACGGCCAAGTCTCCAAGACGCAGGGTCCTGGCTCACGGTAAAGTGCAGGTGTATTTCACCATGTAAAGAATTGATCAGTACGTCAGTCCAAAGTCAAGCTGTACTGGTCCCATGTGGCCTGTGGAATCTCAAGGTGGCCTCGAGGAGTGTAGCTGGTTTCTGTAGTGTAGTGGTTATCACGTTCGCCTAACACGCGAAAGGTCCCCGGTTCGAAACCGGGCAGAAACACGAGAGCTCCTCTTCTGTTTTTCACGGCCCGAGAGAAACATTTTTCTTGCATGTACATCGATCGTCGTCACTGGGAGCTCCTTTGTCGTTCCTGCTTGACGGGCGCTCGGTCCCCTAGGCCGGTTAGCTCAGTTGGTTAGAGCGTGGTGCTAATAACGCCAAGGTCGCGGGTTCGATCCCCGTACGGGCCAAAACAGCTTTTTCACGTTAACCCAGCAAGCGCCGTGGCCTCTGTCAGTCTCTTTGCGTGGACCTTGGATAAAAGCTCTTGCTGGAGAATGCGGGCATCGATCCCGCTACCTCTCGCATGCTAAGCGAGCGCTCTACCATTTGAGCTAATTCCCCTTTTCCTTTGCTGCGCTCGTATCATTTGATGCCAAAGACATACCCGTCTCCAAAGCCCAGGGACTTCTTGGCTCACATGGTACAGGGCTAACGACACAGAGCATGGTCGGCGTACGCGCCAGCTGGCACGCGCAAGCGCAAGGCCTTGGACGATGGATAGCTCATCCGGACGAGGCGCAGCTGAATGCTTTAAAGGTCCATGGCTCAATCAAGATGCCTTAAAGTGCGGTCATAGGCAACGTCTCTGTGCCCTTCAGGGCTGCTTAAGTTGAAGTGATCTTACTGAGTGCGCTGTTCCATGTTGGGACCAGGAGGGGCGATGTAGCTCACCACCCTCTGAACTTCAGTTGCTACCACAGACAAGCCCATGCACAGCTTAGACTCAAGCTAAAAGTCCAGCAGCGTATGACACAGGCCATCAAGCCATTTTCATTAGTTTCGTGGGGAGCAGATCTGCCTTTCACGTGGGAAGTCGGTCTCCTCTGCCCTAACGAGGGGGGAGCTTCTGGACAAAGTCCATGCGGTCGGATTGGAAAACTGCCCTGCGATTGTGACTGCTGTCGGAGTAATGTGTTCAGCGCCTCGCTGGAAAATCAAAGAAAGGGCCACTGCGCCACGGGCAAAGTGGCTGATTTCGGTACGGCCAAGTCTCCAAGACGCAGGGTCCTGGCTCACGGTAAAGTGCAGGTGTATTTCACCATGTAAAGAATTGATCAGTACGTCAGTCCAAAGTCAAGCTGTACTGGTCCCATGTGGCCTGTGGAATCTCAAGGTGGCCTCGAGGAGTGTAGCTGGTTTCTGTAGTGTAGTGGTTATCACGTTCGCCTAACACGCGAAAGGTCCCCGGTTCGAAACCGGGCAGAAACACGAGAGCTCCTCTTCTGTTTTTCACGGCCCGAGAGAAACATTTTTCTTGCATGTACATCGATCGTCGTCACTGGGAGCTCCTTTGTCGTTCCTGCTTGACGGGCGCTCGGTCCCCGAGGCCGGTTAGCTCAGTTGGTTAGAGCGTGGTGCTAATAACGCCAAGGTCGTGGGTTCGATCCCCGTACGGGCCAAAACAGCTTTTTCACGTTAACCCAGCAAGCGCCGTGGCCTCTGTCAGTCTCTTTGCGTGGACCTTGGATAAAAGCTCTTGCTGGAGAATGCGGGCATCGATCCCGCTACCTCTCGCATGCTAAGCGAGCGCTCTACCATTTGAGCTAATTCCCCTTTTCCTTTGCTGCGCTCGTATCGTTTGATGCCAAAGACATACCCGTCTCCAAAGCCCAGGGACTTCTTGGCTCACATGGTACAGGGCTAACGACACAGAGCATGGTCGGCGTACGCGCCAGCTGGCACGCGCAAGCGCAAGGCCTTGGACGATGGATAGCTCATCCGGACGAGGCGCAGCTGAATGCTTTAAAGGTCCATGGCTCAATCAAGATGCCTTAAAGTGCGGTCATAGGCAACGTCTCTGTGCCCTTCAGGGCTGCTTAAGTTGAAGTGATCTTACTGAGTGCGCTGTTCCATGTTGGGACCAGGAGGGGCGATGTAGCTCACCACCCTCTGAACTTCAGTTGCTACCACAGACAAGCCCATGCACAGCTTAGACTCAAGCTAAAAGTCCAGCAGCGTATGACACAGGCCATCAAGCCATTTTCATTAGTTTCGTGGGGAGCAGATCTGCCTTTCACGTGGGAAGTCGGTCTCCTCTGCCCTAACGAGGGGGGAGCTTCTGGACAAAGTCCATGCGGTCGGATTGGAAAACTGCCCTGCGATTGTGACTGCTGTCGGAGTAATGTGTTCAGCGCCTCGCTGGAAAATCAAAGAAAGGGCCACTGCGCCACGGGCAAAGTGGCTGATTTCGGTACGGCCAAGTCTCCAAGACGCAGGGTCCTGGCTCACGGTAAAGTGCAGGTGTATTTCACCATGTAAAGAATTGATCAGTACGTCAGTCCAAAGTCAAGCTGTACTGGTCCCATGTGGCCTGTGGAATCTCAAGGTGGCCTCGAGGAGTGTAGCTGGTTTCTGTAGTGTAGTGGTTATCACGTTCGCCTAACACGCGAAAGGTCCCCGGTTCGAAACCGGGCAGAAACACGAGAGCTCCTCTTCTGTTTTTCACGGCCCGAGAGAAACATTTTTCTTGCATGTACATCGATCGTCGTCACTGGGAGCTCCTTTGTCGTTCCTGCTTGACGGGCGCTCGGTCCCCGAGGCCGGTTAGCTCAGTTGGTTAGAGCGTGGTGCTAATAACGCCAAGGTCGCGGGTTCGATCCCCGTACGGGCCAAAACAGCTTTTTCACGTTAACCCAGCAAGCGCCGTGGCCTCTGTCAGTCTCTTTGCGTGGACCTTGGATAAAAGCTCTTGCTGGAGAATGCGGGCATCGATCCCGCTACCTCTCGCATGCTAAGCGAGCGCTCTACCATTTGAGCTAATTCCCCTTTTCCTTTGCTGCGCTCGTATCATTTGATGCCAAAGACATACCCGTCTCCAAAGCCCAGGGACTTCTTGGCTCACATGGTACAGGGCTAACGACACAGAGCATGGTCGGCGTACGCGCCAGCTGGCACGCGCAAGCGCAAGGCCTTGGACGATGGATAGCTCATCCGGACGAGGCGCAGCTGAATGCTTTAAAGGTCCATGGCTCAATCAAGATGCCTTAAAGTGCGGTCATAGGCAACGTCTCTGTGCCCTTCAGGGCTGCTTAAGTTGAAGTGATCTTACTGAGTGCGCTGTTCCATGTTGGGACCAGGAGGGGCGATGTAGCTCACCACCCTCTGAACTTTAGTTGCTACCACAGACAAGCCCATGCACAGCTTAGACTCAAGCTAAAAGTCCAGCAGCGTATGACACAGGCCATCAAGCCATTTTCATTAGTTTCGTGGGGAGCAGATCTGCCTTTCACGTGGGAAGTCGGTCTCCTCTGCCCTAACGAGGGGGGAGCTTCTGGACAAAGTCCATGCGGTCGGATTGGAAAACTGCCCTGCGATTGTGACTGCTGTCGGAGTAATGTGTTCAGCGCCTCGCTGGAAAATCAAAGAAAGGGCCACTGCGCCACGGGCAAAGTGGCTGATTTCGGTACGGCCAAGTCTCCAAGACGCAGGGTCCTGGCTCACGGTAAAGTGCAGGTGTATTTCACCATGTAAAGAATTGATCAGTACGTCAGTCCAAAGTCAAGCTGTACTGGTCCCATGTGGCCTGTGGAATCTCAAGGTGGCCTCGAGGAGTGTAGCTGGTTTCTGTAGTGTAGTGGTTATCACGTTCGCCTAACACGCGAAAGGTCCCCGGTTCGAAACCGGGCAGAAACACGAGAGCTCCTCTTCTGTTTTTCACGGCCCGAGAGAAACATTTTTCTTGCATGTACATCGATCGTCGTCACTGGGAGCTCCTTTGTCGTTCCTGCTTGACGGGCGCTCGGTCCCCGAGGCCGGTTAGCTCAGTTGGTTAGAGCGTGGTGCTAATAACGCCAAGGTCGCGGGTTCGATCCCCGTACGGGCCAAAACAGCTTTTTCACGTTAACCCAGCAAGCGCCGTGGCCTCTGTCAGTCTCTTTGCGTGGACCTTGGATAAAAGCTCTTGCTGGAGAATGCGGGCATCGATCCCGCTACCTCTCGCATGATAAGCGAGCGCTCTACCATTTGAGCTAATTCCCCTTTTCCTTTGCTGCGCTCGTATCATTTGATGCCAAAGACATACCCGTCTCCAAAGCCCAGGGACTTCTTGGCTCACATGGTACAGGGCTAACGACACAGAGCATGGTCGGCGTACGCGCCAGCTGGCACGCGCAAGCGCAAGGCCTTGGACGATGGATAGCTCATCCGGACGAGGCGCAGCTGAATGCTTTAAAGGTCCATGGCTCAATCAAGATGCCTTAAAGTGCGGTCATAGGCAACGTCTCTGTGCCCTTCAGGGCTGCTTAAGTTGAAGTGATCTTACTGAGTGCGCTGTTCCATGTTGGGACCAGGAGGGGCGATGTAGCTCACCACCCTCTGAACTTCAGTTGCTACCACAGACAAGCCCATGCACAGCTTAGACTCAAGCTAAAAGTCCAGCAGCGTATGACACAGGCCATCAAGCCATTTTCATTAGTTTCGTGGGGAGCAGATCTGCCTTTCACGTGGGAAGTCGGTCTCTTCTGCCCTAACGAGGGGGGAGCTTCTGGACAAAGTCCATGCGGTCGGATTGGAAAACTGCCCTGCGATTGTGACTGCTGTCGGAGTAATGTGTTCAGCGCCTCGCTGGAAAATCAAAGAAAGGGCCACTGCGCCACGGGCAAAGTGGCTGATTTCGGTACGGCCAAGTCTCCAAGACGCAGGGTCCTGGCTCACGGTAAAGTGCAGGTGTATTTCACCATGTAAAGAATTGATCAGTACGTCAGTCCAAAGTCAAGCTGTACTGGTCCCATGTGGCCTGTGGAATCTCAAGGTGGCCTCGAGGAGTGTAGCTGGTTTCTGTAGTGTAGTGGTTATCACGTTCGCCTAACACGCGAAAGGTCCCCGGTTCGAAACCGGGCAGAAGTATGAGAGCTCCTCTTCTGTTTTTCACGGCCCGAGAGAAACATTTTTCTTGCATGTACATCGATCGTCGTCACTGGGAGCTCCTTTGTCGTTCCTGCTTGACGGGCGCTCGGTCCCCGAGGCCGGTTAGCTCAGTTGGTTAGAGC
The DNA here is from genome assembly GCF_029633855.1 of Hoplias malabaricus. Classification (NCBI taxonomy): domain Eukaryota; kingdom Metazoa; phylum Chordata; class Actinopteri; order Characiformes; family Erythrinidae; genus Hoplias; species Hoplias malabaricus. The sequence continues at coordinate 23,593,720 of NC_089814.1, forward strand.
GTGGTGCTAATAACGCCAAGGTCGCGGGTTCGATCCCCGTACGGGCCAAAACAGCTTTTTCACGTTAACCCAGCAAGCGCCGTGGCCTCTGTCAGTCTCTTTGCGTGGACCTTGGATAAAAGCTCTTGCTGGAGAATGCGGGCATCGATCCCGCTACCTCTCGCATGCTAAGCGAGCGCTCTACCATTTGAGCTAATTCCCCTTTTCCTTTGCTGCGCTCGTATCATTTGATGCCAAAGACATACCCGTCTCCAAAGCCCAGGGACTTCTTGGCTCACATGGTACAGGGCTAACGACACAGAGCATGGTCGGCGTACGCGCCAGCTGGCACGCGCAAGCGCAAGGCCTTGGACGATGGATAGCTCATCCGGACGAGGCGCAGCTGAATGCTTTAAAGGTCCATGGCTCAATCAAGATGCCTTAAAGTGCGGTCATAGGCAACGTCTCTGTGCCCTTCAGGGCTGCTTAAGTTGAAGTGATCTTACTGAGTGCGCTGTTCCATGTTGGGACCAGGAGGGGCGATGTAGCTCACCACCCTCTGAACTTCAGTTGCTACCACAGACAAGCCCATGCACAGCTTAGACTCAAGCTAAAAGTCCAGCAGCGTATGACACAGGCCATCAAGCCATTTTCATTAGTTTCGTGGGGAGCAGATCTGCCTTTCACGTGGGAAGTCGGTCTCCTCTGCCCTAACGAGGGGGGAGCTTCTGGACAAAGTCCATGCGGTCGGATTGGAAAACTGCCCTGCGATTGTGACTGCTGTCGGAGTAATGTGTTCAGCGCCTCGCTGGAAAATCAAAGAAAGGGCCACTGCGCCACGGGCAAAGTGGCTGATTTCGGTACGGCCAAGTCTCCAAGACGCAGGGTCCTGGCTCACGGTAAAGTGCAGGTGTATTTCACCATGTAAAGAATTGATCAGTACGTCAGTCCAAAGTCAAGCTGTACTGGTCCCATGTGGCCTGTGGAATCTCAAGGTGGCCTCAAGGAGTGTAGCTGGTTTCTGTAGTGTAGTGGTTATCACGTTCGCCTAACACGCGAAAGGTCCCCGGTTCGAAACCGGGCAGAAACACGAGAGCTCCTCTTCTGTTTTTCACGGCCCGAGAGAAACATTTTTCTTGCATGTACATCGATCGTCGTCACTGGGAGCTCCTTTGTCGTTCCTGCTTGACGGGCGCTCGGTCCCCGAGGCCGGTTAGCTCAGTTGGTTAGAGCGTGGTGCTAATAACGCCAAGGTCGCGGGTTCGATCCCCGTATGGGCCAAAACAGCTTTTTCACGTTAACCCAGCAAGCGCCGTGGCCTCTGTCAGTCTCTTTGCATGGACCTTGGATAAAAGCTCTTGCTGGAGAATGCGGGCATCGATCCCGCTACCTCTCGCATGCTAAGCGAGCGCTCTACCATTTGAGCTAATTCCCCTTTTCCTTTGCTGCGCTCGTATCATTTGATGCCAAAGACATACCCGTCTCCAAAGCCCAGGGACTTCTTGGCTCACATGGTACAGGGCTAACGACACAGAGCATGGTCGGCGTACGCGCCAGCTGGCACGCGCAAGCGCAAGGCCTTGGACGATGGATAGCTCATCCGGACGAGGCGCAGCTGAATGCTTTAAAGGTCCATGGCTCAATCAAGATGCCTTAAAGTGCGGTCATAGGCAACGTCTCTGTGCCCTTCAGGGCTGCTTAAGTTGAAGTGATCTTACTGAGTGCGCTGTTCCATGTTGGGACCAGGAGGGGCGATGTAGCTCACCACCCTCTGAACTTCAGTTGCTACCACAGACAAGCCCATGCACAGCTTAGACTCAAGCTAAAAGTCCAGCAGCGTATGACACAGGCCATCAAGCCATTTTCATTAGTTTCGTGGGGAGCAGATCTGCCTTTCACGTGGGAAGTCGGTCTCTTCTGCCCTAACGAGGGGGGAGCTTCTGGACAAAGTCCATGCGGTCGGATTGGAAAACTGCCCTGCGATTGTGACTGCTGTCGGAGTAATGTGTTCAGCGCCTCGCTGGAAAATCAAAGAAAGGGCCACTGCGCCACGGGCAAAGTGGCTGATTTCGGTACGGCCAAGTCTCCAAGACGCAGGGTCCTGGCTCACGGTAAAGTGCAGGTGTATTTCACCATGTAAAGAATTGATCAGTACGTCAGTCCAAAGTCAAGCTGTACTGGTCCCATGTGGCCTGTGGAATCTCAAGGTGGCCTCGAGGAGTGTAGCTGGTTTCTGTAGTGTAGTGGTTATCACGTTCGCCTAACACGCGAAAGGTCCCCGGTTCGAAACCGGGCAGAAGTATGAGAGCTCCTCTTCTGTTTTTCACGGCCCGAGAGAAACATTTTTCTTGCATGTACATCGATCGTCGTCACTGGGAGCTCCTTTGTCGTTCCTGCTTGACGGGCGCTCGGTCCCCGAGGCCGGTTAGCTCAGTTGGTTAGAGCGTGGTGCTAATAACGCCAAGGTCGCGGGTTCGATCCCCGTACGGGCCAAAACAGCTTTTTCACGTTAACCCAGCAAGCGCCGTGGCCTCTGTCAGTCTCTTTGCGTGGACCTTGGATAAAAGCTCTTGCTGGAGAATGCGGGCATCGATCCCGCTACCTCTCGCATGCTAAGCGAGCGCTCTACCATTTGAGCTAATTCCCCTTTTCCTTTGCTGCGCTCGTATCATTTGATGCCAAAGACATACCCGTCTCCAAAGCCCAGGGACTTCTTGGCTCACATGGTACAGGGCTAACGACACAGAGCATGGTCGGCGTACGCGCCAGCTGGCACGCGCAAGCGCAAGGCCTTGGACGATGGATAGCTCATCCGGACGAGGCGCAGCTGAATGCTTTAAAGGTCCATGGCTCAATCAAGATGCCTTAAAGTGCGGTCATAGGCAACGTCTCTGTGCCCTTCAGGGCTGCTTAAGTTGAAGTGATCTTACTGAGTGCGCTGTTCCATGTTGGGACCAGGAGGGGCGATGTAGCTCACCACCCTCTGAACTTCAGTTGCTACCACAGACAAGCCCATGCACAGCTTAGACTCAAGCTAAAAGTCCAGCAGCGTATGACACAGGCCATCAAGCCATTTTCATTAGTTTCGTGGGGAGCAGATCTGCCTTTCACGTGGGAAGTCGGTCTCCTCTGCCCTAACGAGGGGGGAGCTTCTGGACAAAGTCCATGCGGTCGGATTGGAAAACTGCCCTGCGATTGTGACTGCTGTCGGAGTAATGTGTTCAGCGCCTCGCTGGAAAATCAAAGAAAGGGCCACTGCGCCACGGGCAAAGTGGCTGATTTCGGTACGGCCAAGTCTCCAAGACGCAGGGTCCTGGCTCACGGTAAAGTGCAGGTGTATTTCACCATGTAAAGAATTGATCAGTACGTCAGTCCAAAGTCAAGCTGTACTGGTCCCATGTGGCCTGTGGAATCTCAAGGTGGCCTCAAGGAGTGTAGCTGGTTTCTGTAGTGTAGTGGTTATCACGTTCGCCTAACACGCGAAAGGTCCCCGGTTCGAAACCGGGCAGAAACACGAGAGCTCCTCTTCTGTTTTTCACGGCCCGAGAGAAACATTTTTCTTGCATGTACATCGATCGTCGTCACTGGGAGCTCCTTTGTCGTTCCTGCTTGACGGGCGCTCGGTCCCCGAGGCCGGTTAGCTCAGTTGGTTAGAGCGTGGTGCTAATAACGCCAAGGTCGCGGGTTCGATCCCCGTATGGGCCAAAACAGCTTTTTCACGTTAACCCAGCAAGCGCCGTGGCCTCTGTCAGTCTCTTTGCATGGACCTTGGATAAAAGCTCTTGCTGGAGAATGCGGGCATCGATCCCGCTACCTCTCGCATGCTAAGCGAGCGCTCTACCATTTGAGCTAATTCCCCTTTTCCTTTGCTGCGCTCGTATCATTTGATGCCAAAGACATACCCGTCTCCAAAGCCCAGGGACTTCTTGGCTCACATGGTACAGGGCTAACGACACAGAGCATGGTCGGCGTACGCGCCAGCTGGCACGCGCAAGCGCAAGGCCTTGGACGATGGATAGCTCATCCGGACGAGGCGCAGCTGAATGCTTTAAAGGTCCATGGCTCAATCAAGATGCCTTAAAGTGCGGTCATAGGCAACGTCTCTGTGCCCTTCAGGGCTGCTTAAGTTGAAGTGATCTTACTGAGTGCGCTGTTCCATGTTGGGACCAGGAGGGGCGATGTAGCTCACCACCCTCTGAACTTCAGTTGCTACCACAGACAAGCCCATGCACAGCTTAGACTCAAGCTAAAAGTCCAGCAGCGTATGACACAGGCCATCAAGCCATTTTCATTAGTTTCGTGGGGAGCAGATCTGCCTTTCACGTGGGAAGTCGGTCTCTTCTGCCCTAACGAGGGGGGAGCTTCTGGACAAAGTCCATGCGGTCGGATTGGAAAACTGCCCTGCGATTGTGACTGCTGTCGGAGTAATGTGTTCAGCGCCTCGCTGGAAAATCAAAGAAAGGGCCACTGCGCCACGGGCAAAGTGGCTGATTTCGGTACGGCCAAGTCTCCAAGACGCAGGGTCCTGGCTCACGGTAAAGTGCAGGTGTATTTCACCATGTAAAGAATTGATCAGTACGTCAGTCCAAAGTCAAGCTGTACTGGTCCCATGTGGCCTGTGGAATCTCAAGGTGGCCTCGAGGAGTGTAGCTGGTTTCTGTAGTGTAGTGGTTATCACGTTCGCCTAACACGCGAAAGGTCCCCGGTTCGAAACCGGGCAGAAGTATGAGAGCTCCTCTTCTGTTTTTCACGGCCCGAGAGAAACATTTTTCTTGCATGTACATCGATCGTCGTCACTGGGAGCTCCTTTGTCGTTCCTGCTTGACGGGCGCTCGGTCCCCGAGGCCGGTTAGCTCAGTTGGTTAGAGCGTGGTGCTAATAACGCCAAGGTCGCGGGTTCGATCCCCGTACGGGCCAAAACAGCTTTTTCACGTTAACCCAGCAAGCGCCGTGGCCTCTGTCAGTCTCTTTGCGTGGACCTTGGATAAAAGCTCTTGCTGGAGAATGCGGGCATCGATCCCGCTACCTCTCGCATGCTAAGCGAGCGCTCTACCATTTGAGCTAATTCCCCTTTTCCTTTGCTGCGCTCGTATCATTTGATGCCAAAGACATACCCGTCTCCAAAGCCCAGGGACTTCTTGGCTCACATGGTACAGGGCTAACGACACAGAGCATGGTCGGCGTACGCGCCAGCTGGCACGCGCAAGCGCAAGGCCTTGGACGATGGATAGCTCATCCGGACGAGGCGCAGCTGAATGCTTTAAAGGTCCATGGCTCAATCAAGATGCCTTAAAGTGCGGTCATAGGCAACGTCTCTGTGCCCTTCAGGGCTGCTTAAGTTGAAGTGATCTTACTGAGTGCGCTGTTCCATGTTGGGACCAGGAGGGGCGAT